>NW_008599752.1:0-244 GCF_000691845.1 Merops nubicus
GAGCACCCCAACCCTGCCCTGCACACCTCAGCTCTGTGCATTCCAGGCCTGCTGTGCACCCCAGGTTTGCTCTGCAATCCCCAACTCTGCTCTGAGCACCCCAAATCTCTTGTGCACACCCCAATTCTGCCCTGTACACCCCAGCTCTGCTCTGAGCACCCCAAATCTCTTGTGCACACCCCAATTCTGCCTTGTGCACCCCAGCTCTGCCCTGCACACCCCAGTTCTGCTGTGCATGACACAG
>NW_008599753.1:0-11581 GCF_000691845.1 Merops nubicus
CTATATCTATATCTATATCTATATCCTAGTGTGTTTATTGTTATTAGCAATAAATCTTTAGTTATACCCGTAGTTTTAACTTTATCACCGGCAATCCAAAAGAACCTGTATGTTGTGTGTAAATAAACCGTGCTATTCGTAAATCCATCGGCTTCTGTTGAATGCAACCGGACCTATAGTCATGGTTGTAATTGGAACCTATTAAGGGACAAGTTCAGCCGCCCCTAGCCCCTCTAACATCTGAGGACCGGCTAGAAAGCAAGGGGATTTATCTCTTACCAAATTTATCTCTCCCTTACCCCCACCTACCCTCTTCCCTTTCACGTAATAGAGGAAAAGCTCTGTTTCTGCTAGTGCTCAGAACTGTCAGTGGAGACTTAATTTGTCTTTTGCAGCTTGCAGCTCTGTTGTCTCACTGTTGCAGATGTGACCCCATCCCAGTGGTGATCAATACTTTTGCTGGGTGGAATTGGCAGCGATCTTGTGTAGGCAAGGAAAAAAATCTATTTCTGACCTTGTCATTAGAATTCCACTTCAATACTGGTACGAATATGCTGACAGGAGAGACAAGGTTTGCAAGTTATGAAAACCCTTCACTTGTGTCTGGAAGCTGTGAGCACAGAGCTGAGCAGGCAGATATGGGTGCTCCAAGCAGACACCTCCAAGGGTGTTCACCCTTCCTAAATTTGCCTTTCTGTGTAGCCATGCATTGAGCGAAGCCTAGAATGTTGTGGTGACAGCAAAACCTGACATTTTCTGTCTGACAATTGCAAAGCAGTGGCCTGGGGCTGCAGGGATGTATTCAGCTCTCCAGGATCTTCTACACAGCCCTGAAATCTGTAGGTTTATTTTTGTGTTCATTTTTTGCATGTCTCTCTGTTGTTTATAGAAAAGTAACAAAGAGAGAAGTTGTTTGTTTGTTTGGTTGGTTTTTTTCTTTTCTCATTGCCCCACACAGCAATCCTAGTTCATGTGCTGATAACAGTCACATGTGAGTAAAGGGGATTATTGATGGTTTCTTTTCAGTTATGTTCTATAATGTGTGTGAATACAAGGTCCTTACTATCTCTCTGCCAGTGCTCAGTAAGTCTCTCTAAGTCAAGATATTTATGTGAGTTTTTTTTGTGGTTGGTTGGCTGGCTTGGTTTGAGTTGGGTGTTTGTTTTTTTTTTTTTTTTTTTTTTTTTTTTGTTCTGAAGCCTAACAAGACCAGTGTCTCCCAAGGAACTGTCAATGCATTTTTAGAAACCATGTTAACAGTAACATGATTTATCCCATGAGATACTCCAGAGAATCTGACAAAGCCTTCTAAACACCAAAAAACATTACCAGCTTGTTTAGTTTGGTTTTTTTTTTTTTTTTTTTTTCCACAGGGCTCCTTTTATCTATTTGGGATGCATTGCAGATGCATAATAGAGAAATCAAAATTTGTGGATATTAAGGGCTATCTGAAGAAGTTAATTTTGTTCCATGCTTGCTCCAAGGCAGGAAACATTTAAGTGAAGGTCCCTGCCTGCACTTAAGGAGGGCAGAAGAGGCCTATTTCTCAAGAAGACCATTTCAGGAACCCTGATGGACCAATTTCCAGAGGTCACAACCACCAAGCCCTGCGGTTTTGTCAAACCCTCCTTTCCTCTATGAGGAACAGATATCAGAAAGTGTTCATCCTTGTCAGCTTCCTCAAAGTCTGTCTCATATGTGCTTAATTTGCTGTTTCTTTGCTTTCTTCTTTTGGTTAACTTTGCCTGAAATCAGATTTCCTCCCAGTGCTTCTCCCAGCCTGATATGGAGCTCATTTGAGACAACCTCTTGAATTTATGAGCACAAAATCACTACTAATGTTATCTCGTTGCCTTGCATTTCTAGTTCCTGCACTGAATTGTTCAAGTTTCAAGCTGAGGCTTCTGCGGGATAGCTGGGGAAAAAAAAAAGAAAAAAGACAATCTTTAATAGCTTGTGTCTACTGCAGGAATTTCTGTTTTCATTTCTTTCCCTTCATAACTTTCAGTTCAGAGGTGGTTGTGCTGCTGTTCGGCACACTGTTTGTGGCCATGACCATGTCATTTGCACATTTCACAAGGCTGATACCAGAAGAGTCACAGAGCGATACGAAATTGCTCTCTTCTCACACTGTCTGTAGCTTCAGAGAAATGGGGAAACCAAGGTGCTAATCACTTTGGGCATCAGGCGTTCAGGCAAGCCTCAGCAGCTTCATAATACAGAATGTTATATCACAGGATAAAATTAGACACTGACCTTGAAACTTATCCATGGCAAAGCAGGAAATATAGCCTTGAAGCCACCCGCGTCCCATGTAATTCTCTGGAAATTATGCACTTTGAAAATGCCTGTCTTTCATTCTGACAAGCTTAAATCTTTTCTTATGGCACAAGGTGCTCCTGCCTTCTTTTCCAGACTATGTCTCCCTCCTACTCTCTCCACTGTGCGGGATGCTTAGAACATTTTCTCCTAGAGCCTCTTCACCAGAAAAGATCCTTTTTATCATGAATACAGCAACATGAAAAAGAAAGATGTGTCAATCATCAGCTCTTCTCAAGAGCTACTGCAGCGGGTGTATTTATCTCCCAATCTCAGCTCCCCTTGGCAGTCCATTCATGGTGAAAAAAACCAAACAAACAAACAAACAAACCACCAAGAAGAAAGCAAGACTAAAGCCTTGATTATAAATAGGTTTTGAATAGGTTTTGCAGAGAGACAATATTATCTGCTTAAAAAGCAAGCAAGCAAACAAAAACACACACAAAGCAAGCCTGTCCCTCCTTTTGTCCTCTGAATGCAGCCTTGCTGCTCCTCATGTGAGAGTAGAAATGAGCAAACAGTAACATAATCAAAATGCTTACTGATAATGAATGTTTTGGTACCTGTGTTTAGTGACAATATCGACTGCCCCTCCTTTAATAATAGGTATATTTTCAGTTTCATGGAAGTATAATAATCTATATCAAGTCTGGGTAGATACAACTGATTTCCATTTCAATGGAACCAGAAAGCAAAGTCAGGTCTTCTATGACAATAGAATCAATGGTAAACCACCCAATAACACATGGGCATGAAAAGTGCTAGAAACTCCTGTGAGCCTACAACAGTCTGGTTGGTCTTTGTTCAGCCTAGCAGGAGTTACTACCAGATGTGATACTCTATCACTTCTATTTAATTTTATGCCGCTTGTAATGTGCACAAAGCAGCACGGTCATACACTATAAATCAGGATAGGAGATGTCCTTTCTAATTTCTACTGAAATTTCTGAACTTTCTAATTTCTTTTTGCCCTGTTCCTTGCTCTAACAAATTGTTAATTTTCAGTTATGGTTAAAACCCTACACTTTTAAATTTAAACATTGAAAAGTGACTTTAAAAAGGATACTTATCACAACCATTTTTGACATTTTTCCCTGAGATTTCTATGAAGAATAATGAAACTACTTAGACATCCAGTTTGGAAGAATATTAATCTACATAAAAACAAATTAAAAACAAGACACATTTATTCCAGATTTTGAGAGTTTAAATCTCTTTTCTGAAACACTTATGTTTTAAAGCTCAAGGTAATAATAATGAAGTCTGCATATTTAAAAAGGAATAATTTACTGTGAGAGAAAATATTTCATTGTTTTTCCTTGTGAACAGCATGGTTTCAGTAAGAGCTGGGTGTTTCCACTGGATGGAATGTTCACTGTAAAATAACGTGAATGAACCCAATGTCAGAGTATCAGAGTGTGAGTTCATCTTTCCATTTTTTCCTCAGTGAACAATATGTTGCTACCCAGCACTCTTAGTAATACTGAGTATTTTTGCAGTTGCTGGAGGTGAGGATAGGTGGGAACTCTGTCTCATTCATAGACCCCCAGATAAGAGTCAAAAAGAGACTTGAATGAGGCTGGGAAATGTTGCTCTTCCAGTGAAATGATTAAAATAGTCTTGCCATACTTAGTACATAGTAAGAGTATAGCTACCCTCCTGAGACAGACAAGGAACCTTTTAATAATGAAACAATTAATCTCTGACAATGATGGGTCCTTTGAATTGCTAGTTCTTAGAAGAAATAATTTGCAGTTTGCTTCAAAACTTTTGATTTATACCCAGATTGAAAATGTATTTTTGCTCAATGGGATTATTTGTATTATCTTTGACATAAATATGGGGAGGGGATGGCTCCTGGGGCTGTGCTTGAAGGTGTTTTGGGTGTCTCTTGTTATGCACAAGAGCCTGGAGAGACTTTCAAAAGGTCATTAGAGGATATATTTCCACTCCTGCTTTCTTACTCTCTTGGTCTCATGATCTCTTCTTGTCTATTCTCCTTTCTTTCATTATCACTTTATATCATTTGACACTTCATCAGGATGATGGTCTGTTTACTGTATGCAAATAATTCCTGAATTATGCATGAATAATTATAAATTTGCGTATCGGTTTCCTGAACTGGCATATTGCCATGTAAAATTAGCTTCTCTTGAATGTGAGCACAAAAACATGCCGACACGGTCAAATTAAAATTGAAGGAAGAACTCACCTTGAAGGGAACAAAAATTGTTGAGCTGCTGCTAGAAAAAAGCAAAATACAGCTGAAGCCTGACAGATGCAGTAGTGATTGGAGGACTTGGTTCAGGACTGGGACAATGGTGTGCAACTGAACGTGGGGGTTTTTTTTTGCATTGTAATACCTCTGCTGAATCAAAATGACCTTCTGGACATCTTAACATATGAAAATTCCTAGCTTGACTCTCATCCATGTAAGTGGAGTGATTTGATGCATTACCAGAGGTCAGAGATGGACTATAGGACCCACCGTGACCTTGCACACCCCTTGTGAATGGCCTGCAGTGGTAAAACTGCATACTGGAAAGGAGCCACAATGAGGATTTGAACCCTTTTGCACTTCCTTAGGGTTTGTGTTGTGTCAAGGCTGGATCCCAGTAAGCAAAAGCTTGTCATTTTCAAAAGCATCAGTCAACAGCAAAAATGTCAATGTTCTTAAAATCTTATTAGTGGACATGTTTTTCTCCCAATAAGTCTGTCATTCATCAGAAACCACGTTCACTGTTGTAATTGCTTTCTATTAAAAAGAGAACCAGTTAAAAAATCACAATAGTTTTATTACTTTTTAGTGTGAATCCGAATTCTTAGCAAATGGAGACATATATTAGCTTCATTTGCCTTGCCTGCTTAGCACAGTTACATGAGGCCATAAACTCAGTGACATCTATAAAATGCTGAGCTGGTGCTCCTTGCTCTGTCCAGCAAGTGACAAATATAACTAAATGAATCCAAGCAAATCCCCACGTATGGACAAAGTTGAAGGAGATATTAACTAATTTTGCAGAATCAGCAGAGATATGGCTCCAATAATAATTTGCTTGTCCTGTATCATGTTTCAACTTTCCTTCAAATTTGAAGGGCTGAGTAACTGCAGAGTGCTTCCTCTTGCCTCCCTCTCCTTTTTTAACCAGATTCCTGTACCAGGATTCATGAACATGGGTCATCTTGCATAACCGAGCTGTGAATGCTGTTGAGGTGCTCCAGCTTCTTGAAAATACTGTGTTTCACCAGTGTGTCATGCTCGAGTCTTTCCAACTTCCCTCTTTAAATCTCTTCCTTACTGTCTGCCTGGGGAGGGTTTGGAGGATCCTGACTGATGATGGCCCTTTCTATAGCACTGAATTGTGCTGATTTCTAAGAAGTTTACCTGAGCTGCTAGGTGAATTGCACAGGAATTGCACAGAGCTGTTGCTACCCTGCCAGAAGGCGGCAGAAGTTCATCTACACTTGGGCAAGGAAGAATAATATGCTGGGGAACTGGCAAAGCGACTTTAAAAAATATCTAGGTAATGGTACTGAAATGGTAGGAAACGGGAAATTGGATGCTGAGACTGCAGCTCAGTTTGCATGGCATCATTATCACTCACTTTAGTGGTGAATATGCCTTTGGCTCCAGTTCAGAAAGTGCTTGTGGGGGTGTGCCTTTTCTGCTCACGTTCCCCTGGCCCCTGCTGCTTTTTATCCTTTGACTCCTAATAACTGCCAGAGCTGAGCCTGGTGGGACTGGAGCAAGGCTGTGGGTTCAAGAGGGTGGAGGTCTCTGGGTACCTGCCTGGTCCTCGCTCACCCACCCTATCAGCCACCTCCCTTCTCATTCTTCATTCATCTCTGCCAAATGCTCTGGGTGCATTGGGCCTAGTGTTAGCAGCCTTGTCTTTCGATGTTTGGGGTTGCTTTCATTAACAGAAATTCATGACGATCGTCTGGCTACAGATGTGCATAACCTGGCTGGGGATCTGAACTGGAGAAACACGGATATCTGGCACCAGGTCCAACCCACAAAGTTTAGTGTATCCTAAGAGGGGAGAGCAAAGAAAGAAAGGAAATTTGTGGTCCCACCATTTGAGGATGGAGGAACTGGGCATGCTGTGAGCAACCTCTTCCACTACTGCTTAATGGGCACAGCTTGCTGGAGGACTGAGTTTTCACCCGCTTACAGTCTGCCCCTCTCTGCCAAAGCAGAAGGATGTTTAATTGATATGGAAATGAACCAGCTACATCCCACAAACCAGCTACATCCCACAGCTTTTTTTTTTTCCTTTCCTGGAAGCTCGCAGGGAGGGTGGAAAGGGGATTTGATCTTTGCAGAGATCTAAGACATTTTTTTTCCCCAAACAAAGATATTCAGGTATTCAGCCTACTCTGCTCGTGCTCTGTCTTTTTATATTTTCCCTGTCTTTCATCTGCTTTCTGTGTTTTTCTTATCATGACAATGGTGGTAAAAGATCAATATTGTGGCCATCAATGCTGTTCTAATAAACCTGCAGCTAAAATAGCAAAGAGAAAGCAAATTAAAACCCATAATCACCTAGAAGTTGTATTTTCTATTAAATAAAAGAAACTTCCATCTCAGCTTTAGAACATAGGTGGATTCTATTAAATTTAATTATTTTTCTAGAGGATTGCAGGATAAAGGTGTTTCACAGATGCACAGATAGGAAGTGATGGTGATTGCTTTTAAAATCAGCACAGAAAGTTGCAGTTGTTATACATACAGATGATAAAGACATTGTTATTGACTCAGCCTCTCCTTTCTCTTTTCAAGTCTGCTTTCTTCTGAGGTTGCTGTGCTCCAGAGTTCCCAGCATGAATCTTTCAAAACTATTAATTACATTTTTATAAATATAAACACCAGTAAAGTTTGCGCTTTAGTTCATTGGCAAGAACTTTCCTTTTGGCTTCAGGCAGAGCTAGATTGACTACCCAAGAGCTGAGCCTTTAGGCTTGGACTTCAGTGCTGAAATTCATCTCTCTGCTCAGCTGCTACCTGTCTCCAGGGACACTGCCAGTCTCTAGATACAACAGTTTTCAGTATTCACAGTTTGCACATGGACATGTGAATGCTGCAGCCAAGTCTAGGCCAACAGGCAACTTCTACTGTTCTTCCATGTCTTTATGGGCAGCTCCTCTGTGTAACCATGCAGCAGGTGAGGAAACCATCCTGTGGCAATCTGCTTTCCCCAGGTACCATACTTAAAATGAAGTCCAACGCTCAAACTCTTCTATGGCTCTGGACTTTGGTAACAATTTCCCAGGTAATTCTAGCTCTCCAGGAAGCCTTACCATCCTGGTACCTCTTCATAGCCAGTAGCTGAACGCCATTAGTTTACAGGAATATGGAGAAAAGCTGAAGTCTTGCAATTTTGTGAGTGTAGCTGAAGGTTTGCCACAGTACACCACGTCTTTGTGTTGCCTTCCAGTTGACTGTTGGCCCTTCTTGAACCATCCTATCTTGGCAACTTCTGTTATCAGTGTATTTCTCTGGAGCACTCATGGAGCTCTGGCTTTGCTAAAATCTCTGATGTTTCCGCAGTTCTTACCTGCCATGGGATCTGAATCACCTTCTCTGGTTCATTTGTTCTAAATTTCCTTTCTGATAAAAAAGTCAAGGACTCAGAAATATGAGATGACTGAGGGAATGTCTTTGCCTTTCCCACCTGCCAGCTCACTGAGCTCTGTATGCTGCTTTCATGAAGGTGGGGTATATCCAAGTTCCCAGTGCTCATACATTTAGTTCTCATGGAGTGCTCCAGTACCAGGAAAGGCTACTCTCCAAAAATGGCCATGTTGAGCTTGGGACTGTTGCAAAACCTCTAATTTTACATGCTTTTGGTGCAGTGTAGGAAGGCACAGAGTCACCTGTATGGAAGCAGCTTCATACCATGAGTCAAAGGATACCACAGTATGACACTTTCCATAGGAAGCTATCCATGGTCAGAATAATTCTTGAGACAAAAATGTCACTTCACTGGATGGTGCAATTAAATTACGCATGATAGGGAGAGTAAAAGAAAATAAAAGAAAATTAAAAAGTCCCTCTCCAGCCCTCTGTCCATTTACTCTGCAGCTCAGCAGCACATGCCGAAAATGCTACAGGTTCCTTATCTATGATGTTTTACAGGGCATAAGGGGTTCAAAACATGTGCTGGCTGTCTGCTAGGACCTGAGTTTGAGAAGGTCCCCTGAATACCTAAAAAAACTGTGTGTCTCAAACCAGGACCTACATCCAGTATGCACTTCAAATTAGATTTTCTAAAAATCCATAATGCTGTATGGAGAAAATGTATCCCTGTATGCTTTCCCACTTATGTTTCCATGAAGTACAGCGTCTTTGCTGAAGTCAAGCCTGAGATAAACATGGTCATATGAGAAGAAAATTAGCTTCCATATTCATTCCATGTAAGCAAAATAGTAAAAAGACCTGAAGATATTATTCACTGTTTTATGGTGAAAATAGAGTGAGGAAACAGGTTCTGGGAACTGTCAATGCTAAAACCCATCATCTGTGTATGTGTAGCTCGGAGAGTAGCTGTTAGTAGATCTTTCAAGGTTAATGTAACTGATCCTATTTTGTTGATTGAATAAATTATCATTTCCGAACAGATTAGGTATAACCCAGAAGTTAACACATCATTTCGTATTCGATCGTGTTTGCACAAATCTTTCATATAACCTTTCAGGCACACAACCCTGCTATCTCAGCACATTTTATTGGGCCTTTGTTGCAAAACAAACTATTGTGGTATGTCTTCACATTGTTGCTAAAGAGGAATATTCTGTTGAAGCAGTTTTTCCATTGAAAATTAAATGTTTCACAGAATTTTTACCAAGATGTATGACCCTACATTGCTGCTCTGCCACTTGGCATGCTAAGAGTCCTGCTTTTGTACATCCACGTTCTTTGATATCCTGGCTTGGAAGTATCCTTTTAAACATCTGTAGCAGGTGGTAAAGGACAAATTCTGTAAACCTTGTGCTGAGAAGTGCCTCATTGGGATTTAATGCATACACAAATGTGATTTGGTACGTGTAAGGTACATGGAGAAAAGGAAATCATGTGGTATCTGAATGTGTGTCTTCTCTAGGAGCTCCTATTCTGTGAGCAGCCCACTTCTCTGGAGCCCAGCTGGAATTTGCTACAAAGCAGAGTTACCTTTGTGTGCTGGTTTAGAGGTAAACCGTCAGGAGAAATGAATTTAGAGAGACCACAAGTCAAAGCTACAATTTACTAAAAGGATTACAATACATACAACAATACACGGTGAAAATACTGTCTTTAACACACAAGGACAAAGTACAACCCAGCACCCTGGGCAGGAACAGCACGGTGCTCGTTAGCTCCTGTGCTGAGCACCGCGTGGTTCCCCTGGGTGCAAAGCAGAAGGAAAGGAAACCTGTCAGTCGGGATGATGGTCACAGTTCTGTTGAAGGAAAGATGGCAGTCTCCCTGAGAGTGGCAGCCACAGTCCTGCTGGAGTTCCGTTCCCCCTCTGGATCCAATGAGAGGCTCCCCAAGTCCCAAAACCGGAAGCTTTTATATCCCCAGGTTCAGTGGGTATGCCCAGTACCTCCCCCCAAGAGCTGGGAGTTTCACAATGGATCGTTTAACTCTGGATGGCAGGATATTTTTGGATTCTTGATGAGCTGGGCCATTGTCAGTGCAGCTGGGTCCCTGATGGTCCATTAGCAGAGAGGACTCCTCCCATCTCTTTCCTGAGCTGTGGTAGCCTGGGGTGTGAGGTGTGTCCTGGGCAGCTGCTACCAATGGTTTGTTAACAGCCCATTAGCAATGACATAGAGGGTATAGAATACACAGTTTTTGGTTATACCCACGTAATGATAAACTGGTCCCAGCCCCTGTAACTATGACATTTTTTCTCTATGCCAAAGAGAAGGACAAGGAAAATATGTAAAAAAGACTTGTTTTTCCAAATCTAATCAGCCAGAACATTTTTAAGCCTCACTGATCAAGCTTGCATAACTTTTTAAACTTAATTAGCATGATAAAGTTTGTAAGGAGGAGAAGGATACACAATAATGCAAGTGTGGATATAGAAATATTTTCAAAGTATGATATACAAGAATTTGCCTTTGAATGAGATGCATTAGTGAAAGAATATGGCCTGCATAATGCAAAATCTTTGTTCTCTCACCAGGTTCTGCCAGAGGAATAACAAACATTAGAGATGCTCAAGATGTTGTAGCATCACTTTATGCTAGGCTAGTGCTTTTTTGTCTTTGCAGAAGTCAATGCTTTCTGATTTGCAGTAAAATATGCTTCACTTTGCCCCAAAGCAAGTTACTGCCTTATTTTGTTATTGCAACAGCACCTTGGAGAGACAGTAAGTAGGTTTGGGGTTTTCAACATTGTAGCCGGGGAAAGGTGGATTTGCTTTCATTTACATCTCAGTGCAAGAGCAGCAGTGCAGAGCTAATGTTCGGGTCCAAGGAGTTAGGGTGTGCCCAGCATCTAGGACTGGGCTACAACATGCACCGGGGCTCTCGGCAACGAATTTTCCATGGGTGGCATGTCCTGAGAAGGAAAGAATTAATTAAAAAAATATTCCACTAACCATTACGAAATACTTAAAGAAAAACAGACTGAATAACTAAAAGGATGAGCCTTGACATACTAACAGAACATCCTGGTTCACTAGCTGAGGCAGTCAGAATAAATGAATGATGGGTAACATATGCAGAAGCATTCACCCTTATCTAGAAGAAAGAACAAGAGCTGACGGACTAAAACCAACATACATCACAGACTTATCAATAAAGAATGACGAGTAAGGAAGAGGAGATATTTACCAAGGACAAGAACTGACCACAACTGACTCAATTTGAACTATGGAAATAATTACTCAGAAGAGACTGCCTTTTTCGGCATTAGATAGTGAATATGTATAGGCGTCATGTGACTATGCAGTATTTCATTGTATAAATATGAGATAGTTTACCACTTCAGGTATGCACGTTTGTGGTGGAACGATTGCCTGTGCATCTACGCGCAATAAACATACCTACTATATAACCTTCCAGGTTATAGAGTCTGTTTCCGCACGTCAGTTTTGGCACCCCGGATGGGACAAACTCTGCTCGACTGTGGGACCAGCTGCAGAGCAAATACTCCTTAGGCGTGCCCAGGGATTCTTCCTTGGAGGAGCCTCCTCTCCTCATCTGATCACCCGCGAGCAGACAACAACCCCTTGGATCTGCAGACAAATGGTATGTTTATAATCGGGGC
>NW_008599754.1:0-9512 GCF_000691845.1 Merops nubicus
TTTATTTTTTTTTTAATTATTTTTTCTTCTCTCATGAAGACATGCGCATTTGTTCATTCTTGCCAGCGCACTGGAGTCTGCCTAGAAACAAAGAACACAGCCTGGCGAAGTTGATGCCGGCTCTGAAAGTGTCTGGCCTTTTTTTTTTTTTTCCCCTCTCTCCTCATTTACTTGTGCCATAGTTAAAAGCTTCGAGATATTTCCTTGAGTTATTTTCCTGTGCCTGCTGATGGAACACCCCGTACCATCCTCGCCCGTTTGCCCTGCTCGACCCTAACCAGGCCAGGTCTACGCATTTTGGAAAGTGCAGCCATGATAGATAGAACAACTTCTCCCATTTTCCCTGAGCCCCGTGGTATGACAGTTCGCAGTAGGTGTGCCTTCCGACGGGGAGCCACCCCCTTGCTGAATCATCGTGGAGCGATGGCCGGAGAGCTCGTCCACTCGGGGGACGAAATAGTCCCCTGTAGAGCATGAGATAGTGGCGAGACGCAAGTAAGAGACCTGTGAACGTTCGGCTCAGGCGCGGGCGGACGGGGGGAGGGGGGAAACCTTCCCCTTTCATGCGGATGCGGTTTTGAGCTTAAAGGCAAGACGTGCGCTGCTGTAAGGAACGTCTTCTGCCGTTGAGGTACTGAAACTCAGAGGGCCTGATCCTGCAGCTTTTGCCTCTCTGAAAACTCCTTTCCTGCATGGTTGGGTTCTGTGCAAGATCGACAGCTGGCTCAGGGAGGGACGTGTGGATTTGTGGTACTGTGCAGTGGAGGCTGTTAGCAGTAATCCTGTAACGCGTTTGCACGGACAAGTGTGCGAGCAGTGGTGTCGTGTCCGTGCTATTTGCCTAAAACTAGTTTGTTCTGCAGTGGTGAAAGTCGTTGCCCTTGTTACCGCAAGGAAATAATGACTTCACCTTTTTGGGGCTTGGGGTGCGTGCGTGTCAGATGGCGAAGCGTTGCTAGGTATCCTTGCCTTTGTTCAAAGGATGACAAAAAGTATGGGAGTGAGAGGTGGGATGAGCAATTTTGAGCTAGGGTGTATCAGGCGAGACTAAATTGCAGCAGTTGTTGGACGTGTAACATGATCCTGTAATTAGAGCGAGGTAATAGTCCATACCATGTTGAAGCTATCGAGTGTCTGGGTTGGAGCCGTCTGAGTTCAGCTGGTTCTTCTGGGATTCTGCAGAAGCAGAAGTAATGCAGTTGAAGTTTCCGTACCGCAGCTTCCATTGGGTTGCGGAGATGTTTCTCCCTCTGTGGCTCCTCCTTGCGGGTATTTTGCTTTTAGGGCAGTACATGGAGGCTGCAATGGTGCTGCTCTCCAGGCTGGAGAAATGCTTCACATGGCACGGTCCTGCTGCTTGAAGTTTTATTTCCTAATGGAGGTCCAAATAATGAATCTCAGCCTTGGAGGGGGAAAAACTCCTGAAGGGAAGGACTTAGGGGTTCAGCTTTGTGCAGAACTGAAGGATTTAAAGGACTCTGTAATTTGGTTTTAAAACTCCCCTTCACCCACTATGTTCTATATCCAAAAAAAGTTGTGTGTTAGCAAGTGGTTGGGTGGGAGAGCCCACAAACATGGTCTTTCCAGTGCTCCTACTAGTGGTGCAGGATCCTTTTGGGGCTCTCGAGCAGCTCTGGTTTGCCGTAGGGTTGTAGTAGTGTGGAGCTGTGGGGGTGCAGTCATGCACAGGCAGGCCTGGGAGGCTGTGCAGAGTTAGGATGTGTGGGCACCAGCCCTCCTCACGGATGCTGATTTCCCTCGGTGTGTGCGCGAGTATATATATAGACATGGTACATATTTAAATGAAGTCATTTTAAAGTAGTGATGGCCCAGAAAAGTTTGAGCGCTAATTCAGTGGCTGAGTGTTTCTCTTTGAAAGACAATGGACTGTGCAGAAGCTTCTAGGTATTATGGGATGTGCTTACAGCAGGAGAAGGTGCAGTCTGCTCACGGGTGCAGTTGGCCTCCCCAGAAGCAGCTGAGTTTTATGTACGCTCCTGGTTCAGCCTGTATGCAGCTGTATGTCTGTAGCAGCTATGGTGCTGTCTTCCAGGTGGTTTGGGATGTACTGGCAGGGACCCTAATTAGACCTGGTGATCAGCAAGGAAATTAGCCCCTTGGTGCTGTAATCTCTGTGCTGCTCAGCCTCCTGCAGCATCTGGCTGGGTCAAAAGTCAGGGTGCCACATCCTTCCCACTGCTGTGGGGCTGTGAGGGATCCTCACAGAGAAAGGAGTGGATCTGGGGCTGCCATTCCTCCCTCCCAGTGCTGGCTCAGATGCTGCAGGAAGGTTACTGTCAAGTAGGGACACTGGGTAGTCGTTTGTCTGTTGGGGTGTTGCATCCACATAGAGGATTTTCAGCGTGTTTTTCTGCCCAGTTGTGCTTCACAAGCAGTGGTGGCCTTCTCTGCTGCCTCCACCTCTGTCGGGGAATGTTACTCTTGAGATTTTTACAGACCCAGAAGTTTTCTCTTAGGCTTGCCCCATCTTAGCAGGTTGAATACAGGGACTTTGGAGTTCTACACTTGTGCTGGCACCAGAAGTGAGGTTTTGAGAGGCTGTTCTGTGTGTTTAATGGAGTGTCCAAATGGGACTTCACTTGTGACTGCAAAGCAGGGGAGGCTGGCTTTGTTACCTTTGGCAGTATAGCTTGCAAGTCAGTTATGAAGCTGGTGGTGTGGTGCGGGGGAGAAAAAAAAAAAAGTCCTGCATCCAGCCCTTTCCTGCAGTCTCTTTACCATCATTGTGGATTAAGAAGAACCTTGCAGAGTAACAAGAAAGAAAGCAATGCTCGTTTTGGTCGTCTCTGCTTTGTTGGTTCACGTCTCCATAGGGCCACAGAAACAGTTGTGTCGGTACAAGGAGCTGGGGTCACAGGCAGCACAGGATGAGGCTGGTCTGCTGATTTTGTTACCACTACTTAAGGTTTATGCCAAGTTACACTGACGGCAAAACTTCATTGCTAGCATTCTACAAATAGGTCTTTCTTCGTGCACAAGTCAAACCACATCTTTCCTGGTCACCAGTGCCTGTAGCTTAGTCAGGAGCCTGAAAGCAGATGAAGCTTTTCTTTGTTGCTAATGCAGGCACAGGTGGTGATGATGATGAATCTGCAGTCAGGATTTGGTGACTGGTGCCTGCAGCAGGACATCCCTGCTGTGCTGGTGGTGAGAGCTTGGCTTTGGCTGTGGAGCAAACCACTGTGTGACTCAGACGTGTTGGGAAAGAGAATGCAGCCTTCATAGGAGCAGGCTTTTCTGATCATGAACATACTAGAAGTCACGTGTGGAAACTAAAATGAGTACTAGAAACACGAGGCTGCTCATTCAGAGGGAGGCTGTGCATGGAAAAGCAGAGTTTGCTTAGATCTTGGTTTCCGAAGGTAGTCATAGGAACTGTGGCTCTCTTGCTGTGCTCTGAAAACACAGTGTAAATGTTGAACCAAAGAAAGAACTGCCACCCCAGATAGACATGGCACCCTGCATTTGGTTTATATAGGTTCAGCCTCTGGGTACTCGGCAGGAAAAATAGGAGGAAAATATTCTGCAACATGATTGAAACACTTAGTTGGAGAGTGATTGCAGTATGGAAGGCAGGGGGGAGAGGTTGTCTTTATGCAACAGTTTGTGCTTGATCTTAAAATCCCTTAAAAGCTCTGAAGCTCAAGCTTTCTTGATTTGCTGTTTGCCATATGTAATATTTCAGTAAGGAGTTTCAATTCAGTGTGTAGGTCGATGCAGGAGTTGTTTCCTTTTAGGTGATGGGGAACCAGCTACTTGTGTGTAATGTTTGTTAGACTGGTGAGTTTGTTTTTAATGCGTGTATTCCAGACCTCTGAGCACTGCATGCATCCTTCTCTAGGTCCTAATTTGTCATACGCTTTAAGCACAGACTTGTTTCTCTTGGTGAAGCACAGTCAGCTGGAGCATTTATGATAACAAAATGTTTTGGTAATTCTCTCTTCACCTTTAGTACAGCATCCCAGATACCCCAGACTTTGTACATGTCTGCTCCTAGACTGGAGTCCCTCCTTGGGCTCCCTACATACAGAAATGGTACAAATGGATCCTCTTCGTTTGGTGGGGTTTTTATTGTGTGTGTCTGTTTGTTTTTTGTGGGTTCCTGTGCTTGTCCAAATTGCTACTCCTGGATGGACTGCTTACCTGAATTTGTGCTTATGATGCTGTTGGCAGCTGGGCACCTCTTGCCCGCTAAGCTGCAGCAGTGCGTGGTGTCTTTTAAGACGTGTGTATCCTCCCCTTTTTCCATGCCATCTTCCAGAAAGGATTGTCTACCCAGAGCGATGTTATCTTCTCCCATTTTAAATGGTGTCAGCAGATATTTATTTTTTCCCTTCTGCCGTCCCGATGCTAAGTACCCACCATGGGAACGAGTTGTCTTGTATTACTCACATGAAGTGAATCTGTGGCTTGGCCTCCAAATTACATGGCCCTGCTCAGCAAGGGTGAGGTCCTCTGGAGCCCAAGTAAAGGTGCCAGGATTCCTTCGCTGGCTTTTTTTTTTTTTTTTGTGAAAGCACATAGGCCAATAGTGAGCTGAAAAACCGGTGGCCGTCAGAGCTGGGTGTTTTATGTCTGAGGGCTTCTGAATGCATAAAATCAGAGAGAATGTGTCTGTGTAATCCGATCTGCTCTTGAAAGCCTTGCGGAGGGCTGCGTGCCGCAGACATAAGCTGTGTCAATAAGAACTCTATTCACCCTCAGAAAACAGCCGCGTGATCGGGTTTGACTGGCAGGCTTCCTAAGGGAGGGCCTTTTTTTGAGAAAGCTCCAGTTTTTTTGGCGGTGCTTCTGCTTGTCTTTTCGGACTCCTACTTACTATCCTTTTTTTGGCGTGATAAACTTGGATTTTTTTTTTTGCTGGGTGGTTGCTGGGGTGGAGGGAGGATTTTGTGCCCAGAATAGTGGGGGTGTGAGGGGAGTTTCCTTCCAGTGCAACCCCTTTGCCAGAGCAGAGCTTCTAGGAGCTTGAAGGTGATGGATTTAAAAGCATGTGAGGTAGGACTGGATGTCGTTGCATGCAGGAGAGCATACTCGTGGGCATGTGCAGGGTACCTTCTTTCAAGACAGTTGCACAAAATACTTGTAAAAGTCTTTGATGGTAATGCACAAAATGTGGGGTTGTGCACACTGATGTGCTTTTCCGCTCAGTTCTGCAGATGTCTGTTGCACAGAAGTGTTGTTGGGTGAAGTTCTGCTTTTGGTAATGCTGGTATAAGTCTCGATGAAGACAGTGTTGTAACAATGGCTGTAACTTTCTGGTTGCTATGATTTTTAGAAAAATGCAAGTCAAAAATCTTATTCTGCTTTATGAAGTATTTTCTACCTGACATCTAATATTTTAAAATCTCTTAGGTAGAATCTGCTTGAGCTAGTAAAAATGATGCTTGTAAGATTTTCTGAAAGCAGAGTTTTAATCAAGATATCAGGTTCTGAGCTGCTGTTTCGTGTATAGTGTTTGTGTAAATGACATTTTCTGTTGCATTGCACATGTGATATTCCGTGTTTGCTCTGCTGAGGCCTTAAAGGTATTCTCTTTGGCACTGAGTTACCAGTTGGAACAAAAGAGATGCTGGACTGTCAGTTTTGCATGTTTCATTTTTCTTGCAGGTCTTGTGGTGTATCTGTTGCTTTTCTTTAAAGCTCCAGCACCTTACTCAGGTGATTATTTGAAAATTAGCTCATCTCTATGTCTTTCTGGGTTATTACTGTAGCTGCAAATGAAAGCTTGAAAATATAATTAGGATGTAATAGCACAATCTCAAAGGAAAAAAAAGAACCCTGACACACACACACACACCCCAAAAAAAAAAAACAAAACAAAACACACAAACACCACACAACACAAACCCACAAAGTAATGCAAAGCTGTGATTTAAAATAAATGCAATTATGTTGTGAGCCAATTAAGGCTTGACTTAATTTCTCAGGGTTTGCTGGTGATGATGCAGAAAACCCAAAATTAACTTGTGAAATATGCCTACTATCCTGAGTCAGGAATTTGGCTGGTGAAAATCAAGATGGCCACGGAAAGGCGGGAAAGCCCCTCCCAGGGGAGCCTGGCCCTGTGTGCTTTACAAGTGTGTGCAGCCTTTGGGGTGACTCCTGCAGTCTCCATTTCCCTGGTCCTCCCCAGCGAATTCCTCTTTGTCAAAGTCCTGATCTTGCCTGCGAGAGCTTTAGTAACAAACTCTGTCTGGTTTAGGTGGGACTGGCCCCAGGACAAATGGCATGCAGGCCCAGGTGGCCATGGATGGGGTGAGCGTGGGCAGGAAGCGGCCGTTTCTCTGCTGATTTCTCTGCTGCTCGTAAGGCCGGGAGGCTGCAGCTGCGTCATTGGGTTTTACTTCCTGCTTGCAGTCTGTTTGGGTCGCAAGTAGCCGTGGTTTTCCATATTAAGCTGTTTGGCTTCATTCTGCAAGACAGCAATAAATATCACGCTGCACACAATGTGTTTCTTCTATTTCAGAGACTCTTTATTGCTACCTTGGACTTTTAATTTGAATGGTGAAACCTTTATTAGTGCCTTTTTTTGTTGCATAGACCTGCTTTTCAAGGAAAACGGAAAATTGTGGGGTTGTTTTTCTTTTTTTCCTTCTATTTTGGAAGGAGCTTTTGAAATAGCGCTCGGGACTGAGCAGAGGGAGGGAGCTGGCAGGTGTGACTGCCATGGCTGGCTCTTCAGCGGGCTTACAGCGAGACAAGAGATACCTCAGCCTGCTTCTGTGCTCCATGGTCATGAGGAGATAATGGTGCTGGAATTAATTGGGATGCTGGCACTTAATTAATGTTTGTGAAGGATTTGGTGATCTTATGGTGAAAGGTCCTGGGACTGGGGGGAGTGGTTGTTCTGTGAAGGACTGTAATGCCTGTGGATTGATGGACTGGTTGTTAGTGATCCTAAAGGCTGGAATGGTGAGCTGCCAAACATCCCTGGCTTGCTGATGGGGAAACTTGCCCTGTAAAGGAAAGCTGGTTTCTGCAAAAGAGCATTGCTTGCTCTGAGCCATGGCTGGCTGCTGGGAGTTGTTCTCCAGAGTCCTGGGCTAGTCCAACTCACTCAAAGTGTTACTGTAGGCCATGAGATAGAAAACTGGTGGAGAAAAGAGGATTGGGCTCTTCCCTGGATGAGCTGGACAGCAAAAGGACATTGGATTTCTCACCCCAAAATCTGGTCAAAATTCTTCATCAGCGCTGTTCACTGTTCTTAACTGAGCCATTCATTTGTAGGATCTCCTATCCTGTCCACAGCCAGCAAGTCAGGATGGATAGATCTCTTCATAGCGATACCATGTATCAATGGTATCCTTTTAAACACAACCAGAATGTTTTTAAGTAACTGGTAATCAGCACTGCTGGCCCAGGGGGCTTGTGTTGCATCTTCAGTTACATTTCAGCAAAGTTATTTCTGAGGTATAAAAAAGAAGCTGTAGCCACTGATAGGGTTACATGTGGTCTGTCCTTTCTCTGAAGCCTCCAGATGCTGATGTTGTATCTGATGGAGGTGTCTCATGAAGTGCCTCCGTGACCTTGGACAGACTGCCCAGGTTTTGGCACTGGCATCTGCACCTTGCCTTTGAGTCCTGCATCCACAACTGAGCGCCTCCAGCCTAGGTTCTTGCCTAGTTCCTCAGACCATGTCCACCACCTGTGACTTCAGCTTGACTAATTAGTGAAGTGAGTGCAATAACCGTGGTGCCCTTCATTGAGCATAGCCTTGGTAATGAGCTAATGTCTGCTGCACCCTGAGCACCCAGGCATGCCCTGGCTAATGCAGCAGCACCTTGCACTGATGCTTGAGGAAGCTATGCTATGGGTCATGAAAATGAGGCCAAGCAAAGTGGGCTGCTCTCTTGAAGGAGGAACAGCACAACCCTTCCCTTTGACATTTCTGCAGTGATGTGACACCTCCTTTGCTGCTCCTGGATTCAACCAGCCTCCTTCACCCTGCTCACCACTCTTCACCCTGCCTGCTCTGCACTCCCTCTCGGACCAGGCCACCAGCTGGCTTGGGTGGCTCTCGCCTGGGACTGACCTCCTTCACTATGTTTCTCAGGGTTCCCAGAGCAGTTGCTGAATAGCTGTGATCCACATTTCTTCTGAAACTGAGATGAGTAGGTGTGCAGGGCGGATTCTGCTTGAGGTTGTCAGCTTTGCTGAAGGGAGAGACCTGCTGGGTTGGGGACTTTCCAGCTCTGGTGACTGTTGGGTTATGACGCATTCAGTAGCTGATACTCGGATACCAAGGTTGAAATGAGGATGCTGCTGCTGAAAGGCAGATTGATTCTGTGTCCTGTGTTATGTGGAAGGTTATCCTTCTGACAAGACTCTGACATCCATTCATAAGGTACAGGGAAGTTTTTGGAGTGTTTAACAGATTGATTTATTTTCTCTGCAGTGCCACCATCTTATTCCTCTAGAGATACCAAGATTTGTGAATTCAGCCCAGCTGTAGAGTGTGTCCTAGATGCCCTTAGTTGGGCAGTTATGCCATTTTGCATGGCAGCTTACATGAGAAATAGTTTCTTCCCCAGTTCTTGGAGCATCTCCACCTGCTCAGCCAACCTGGGGGATGCAATACTTGGTGACTTCTGGCTGGGGAGACTGGTTGTGTAATGCTGCAGGATTCATCCCTATCATAGGCTGTCCTGGTTTGGGGTAGAACAAAACTAATTCTGTTCAGTGATTTTACTTTTCAGCTAAAGCTCTTCTAACTAACTGCACTTCCTGAACAGCATATTTTTGCAGACAGCATTGTCTTCTAGAAGTGGTAAGGCTCCATGTTTAGAGTTACCACCAAGGATTGATGTGCAGACCAAGGTCACTGCTAAATCCTGTGTACCTCTCTGAGAGGGGCAGAAAGGAAAGGATGCACCTGCAGGGAGGAGTGGACAGGACAGGTGACCCTAAATTTGCCAGTGGGGTCTTCCATCCCATATCCGTCATATTCAGTATGTAGCTGAAGGATCACAAGGATAAAGCCACTTCTTTTGTTTCTTCTTAGATGGCCAGCATCCATAGAAATAGACTCTGTCTTTTCTGCCTTTGATCCTGAGTCGTGTGTTCCTGAACTGAGTTCCAGAATCCAGCTGCTGTATTCAGTTGCCTTTTTCCCAGGGCCTGCTCCACAGCATCAGGGTTGACAGCGACATATTGCCATCAGGGGCAAGTTGGTTTTGATACTAGTTTTATTAGTTTTGTATATATTCCTATTTATTGTTATTATTTTCATTAAAGCTGTTTTTAATCTATAAGTCTCTCCCTTATTCCCTTTCTTTTCCCCTTTCAGAGGGAGAGGCATTAACAAAGAGTATCTGTTACAGGTCTGGGGGCAGCCCTGACGGTGAGCTGTGACACAAGCTCAGGACCTGGCTCCTCCCGTGTGTTTCCGATATGTATGGCTTTCAGTGCACACAAGAAGAGAAGCTAATTTGTGGCTGATGTCTGTGTTTGGCAGAATTGTGGAAGCCTCGAGAGAGAGAGAGAGAGAG
>NW_008599754.1:9660-32913 GCF_000691845.1 Merops nubicus
ACTCTTTCCTTCCTACTGCTGTCCTCATTCCTCTGCTTTGTGCTTGGTCTCACAAATACTTGTCCTGGCCAAGGGAGAGGGTGGGAACAAGGCTTGGACCCCACAGGAAGGCAGAGCTCCCCTAGCTGATGCGGCCTGTGCTTGGTTGAAATTGGAGCTGGAGGATGCCCAGGGCTGCAGGACAGCATCAGCAAGGGTGGGACTAAGCTGGTCTTTTTTAATTCAATAAAATGCAAACTATTGTAGTTATGTACCAATTGATGAGAGTAATGCTTAATGCAGCCATTGCATAAGGCTGTGAGCTAAGGCAAGTGGAGTAACTCCCTTTCTGAAACAAAAGGACTGGACAGTTGACATGGCTTGACTCTTTGCTACGGTAATTTCCCACAAACTGCATTTCAAATAACTACCTGCCAGCTCCTGGCCCTGGTAGACTTGGGGATAGGTTGACTTGCCTTCCTGTTGTGGGGACCAGGAGAGCATATGAGCAAGGCTGGAGCTCAGGGCTGCAGCCCAGCAAAGCATGCTAGATTTGGGGCTGACAGGCAGGAATTTGCAGTACAATGTAGTTGCAAACGTGTGAGAAGCTTTTAGCAGGAACATTCATGATGTTCAGCAGCAAACACATGGCTGGTGGTCTTTTAAGTATCCTTAGTTACTTGTTTGTCAATAGGGTATTTGGGGAGGGTAATCCTACGGGTGAACTGGAACTTTTAAGTTTCAAAAGTGCTGAGCAGCACTTGCTCCTTCTGCAGGAGTAATGCTGCTGGTGAGACTTGCCCCTTGCCTCCTGATAGGCAAAAAAGCCATTAGGACTGTAGAACTTGTTTGTCAGTTATGCAGCAATTACCTAAAAATGGGAAAGACAGGATACTTATTAAATTAACACTACAAATGCTTTTTTTTTTTTTTTAAAGACTTATAGTTGAACAAAACTGAAAAGCAGAAAAAGTCCTTTATGGTGATTATAGTCCAAGTATAGCATCCTTGTGATAGGCAGAAAGTGAAGCTGACTACAAATGAAAGTGATACTTAGAGGAAGGTAAAAACCTTAATATTCTGAATGAAGAATGAATTTAAATTCATTTAATGTCAGTATTCTTTGTATTATTAGCCATAATCTGCTTCTGAGAAGCATACAGGCTTGACTTTTTTTTTTGTCCTTTTCACAGAACTGCATTAATGAAAATGGAGTGTTTCTCCTGACTTCTGCCCTTAGACTATGAGCTCCCAAGAGCGCAATTTTTTATTCTATAATTTTGGGCAGCATCTGCAGGTATTGAAAGCTGCCACAAAAAAACAGCAATGCTGGAAGCATGATACTGCAGTCCTGGATCACTTAGTAGGGGTGTAGTTGTGTGTGATGCTTACAGGAGGGTGGAACTAGGGCCATGGTCTTATATTTGGTGCATGGGTGCTTTTAGGATGGTCTTAAACCTGTATGTTGCCAAAATGTTTCTCAGCAGGGTGATCTTGGGGAGGAAACCTGTAAGCTGGAAGAATGAAAGAGGTTGCAGGCTGCTGTATTTTTGGGTGTATATCTTTCTGAGGGGTGTACTGGAGATGAGATAAAAATGCAGCAGTATCGATGTAGTTGATGCAGTATTGTTAGCTGGACTGTGGAGACTAAGAGGTGAGACTGGCCTTAGGGTTGTTTGTTTTGAGCTTCTAATGTGGGGAGAGAGTGCCATGGCATGGTGGCAGTGTCCAGCACGTTTGGGTGGGAGGTTTTCACAATGGACTTCATGCATCTCCCTGTTCTGAGGGAGAGAGCTGGTGCATGCGAGTTAGCTAAGGTTTCTGCAAGAATGCAGTGTTGCTCATCCTGGGGATTCAGGCAACTGAAATGAGAGAGAATTAAAGCATGAGATCTGCTTGCTCATGACCTGAATCCTCTAATCACAGCCTCGTGTAAGTGAAGGTCTTAGGCTGGGTTGAGTAGAGGGCATCTCCACACAAGAAAATGTGCATCTATCCTCCGCTTCCTGGAATTGAAGCTTACTCATGATGAAATGTAGTTGTAAGGGCCTTAAATGAGACTTGCTGTGTGTGACATTGCTTCCCCTGCAGCAGCCACGTAGTAGGCACCTCAGTGAAGATAGGTGTGTGCTACCTGAGCTCCCTATCCCCAGGACGCTTCCTCCAAGTGTCAGAAGCACATCCTGGTGAGTCCATGCCTTTTGGAACTGGTCCTTCATTTGATGGATTAGAGCCTTAGTTGTGTTTAATTTAAGCTTTGTGCTGCTGCTTAATGTTACTTCCCAGATTAAAGAACACAGAAGGCGGTTCATGGAACAGCGTGGCCACTTTCACTGACCTTGTAACTTGCTTTGACCGTGGGTGTGTTTTGTAGGGTGCCCCACTCAGGCCAAGCCAGCAGTAATCCTGCACTTTCAGCTTGGTGTTCGATTTATTCCACATTGTAAAACTGCAGCCAATGATGTAAGGCTAGCTGTTTTTTCAAGTAGGTGACTAAACAAAAAATATTTTTTTTAAATGAGCTTATTCTACTTCGGGTGGTTTCAGGAAAAAAAAAATGTCAGCACATTTTTGAGATAGAGGTGAAGAAGGGCAGAGCATTTTCTTGGTGGAAAGACACAGAGTTTGTTTATTATTCGATGAGTAGTAGGGATGTTTCAGCTGAGGGGTGAAGGAAAAAAGAAAAGGGGCAAAAAAAGAGAGGGGAAAAAGCCTAATGCTTCTAGCCTTTTGTAAATAAATGCTTTTGTCTTTCTTTTGAAGCAGTCTGGAAATTCAGGTTAGTCACTGTAAAACTGAATATATAATTTCTCTGAGAAGCACTGCCTAGCTTGCACTCGGAGGAGGTAGATTAAAATATTTCATAAAAGGACTTTAAAAGCACCTTTGGCTCAAATCTGTGGTAATGTAAACTGAGGGGCCGTCTCTGATTTTGCTGTTACCTGAGGAGAGATTTTTGTCTTGTTTTTAATCTCTTTTTCTCTCCCTCCCCTCCTCCTCCCTCCGTATGAAATGTGTGTCCATGTGGAGGATTTCTTGTAAGACACATTCAAGGACTGTTTTGGAGCTCAGAGAATTTGATCCAGAGGTGGCTCCCATCCTCAATTAGGTTTTGTTTTTACAGCTCCTGTGAAGCAGGAGAGTATTGGCTTAGCATCCTGTCAGATACAGATAATTGGGGTTTTGAACATCTCCAAACAGTTAAAGAAAACATGGTGCAAATGTCTTTGAGAGCCAGGAAACACCTGTGTTGGCTGAATCCACAGTTAGCCTTCTTGGAGTAAGCTGATAACAGATTAGTTGCTAATATCTCATTCACAAGTTGATATTTTCACTGCTGCTGTTGATGTGTGACCATGGTCGAGGTTTTGGGGTCATGAGGTGGAATGCATAAGCCAAATCCCACTCAGTCTTGATACCTTATTTATATGATGGGTTTGGACAAGACAGGACAAGCTGTTGTCCATCCACCTCCAGCCTATGACTCCTGCTTGTTGGCCATGTGGGCAGGGGAGAGCAAGGAATGTGCCAAGTGTGACTTACTGGAAGAGCTGTAAGCGAGCTCGTTGTACCATTGCAGCAAGTCTCTGGGCACTGCCTGGTAAGGTATTGTTAGAGGGTGGTGTGGCAGCTGGTTAAGTTCTTAATCTTCAAATAGCGGCCTGTAGTGATATTTTGTTTCTGTTGAAGGATGAATAAGTGTTCAAAGTCAGACTGGATGGGGCTTTGAGCACCCTGATCTGATGGAAAGAGTCCCTTCCCATAGCAGAGGAGTTGGAACAAGATGAATTTTAAGGTCCCTTCCAACTCAAACTATTCTAGTGTAGCCTTTTGATGAAACTGGATATATCACACATGGCTATAGTTTTGTGTTGAGGCCAGGGCTGTTGCATCTGAGAAAACATAAACAGCTGCTGACTGAAGGTTTGTGTCCTGCTAGGTGAGCTTTAGAGTAGGGGCTTACCTTGCAGAACATAAAACATATTTTGTGTTTGCTTTTTGGCTCTTGAAGATGTGTGTTTTTGAAGAACATGCAGTTCTGAGGGAGCCGCCCATCAATAATTGTTACTGTTTGTGCAGTGTGATCAAAGACTTTCCTGGCTCTGCAGGCTGAAGGGGAGACTGAGCATAGATGGGCCCTGTGTGTTCACTGTGCCCTTAAGGTAAAGGATTAAACCTGCAGAAGAGGAAGGAGGTCAGGTGTAGACCAAGAAGTAGACTCTGGAGTCTAGCCAAAAGTGTGAGTTTTTTCCTGTAACAGCATCCTAGATGTGGTAGTTGTGTTGACTTAGAGGAAATGAGGCTGACATCTGTAGGTCAGGCCTGATTAAAAGGGAAGGAGGGTGGAGAATAGCTCTGTGGAGTAAAGAGGATTTAAAGATAACGATGGGGGGGAGACATGCGGCCCTTACTTGCAGAATTTGGTTTGGCCTTGTGAATCTCACCTGCTTGGGAGCAGGGAGGACCCAGTCCCTGGGTTCTTCATTAGCCCCCAGAGCACTGTGACTGCTGCTGCCTTCTTCCCTAGTTCATGGATGTCTTCTGACCAGTCCTTTCCCCCAGAGTCTTTTTGGATAAAAGTCTGACTTAAGCTTTCGTCTTCTGCTGTTCAGGGGAAGCCTTCCACACAAGCCTTTGGCTTGCTGTAAAACCCTACCATGAAGACAACAGCCACCCCTCTCTTTGTTGTGTTACAGGTTTAAGTGTCTGTGTCTCTTCCTTGGTGCAGATGAAAGGTGCTGTACTGCTGAGCCCTGCTGTGTTCTGGGGTATTATGTACTGGAGGCTGCTTCAGAAAACATTTCTGTGCATCTTTTGACCTCTGTTGCATCTTCCTGCCCACCTTCAGTTGTGCTGGCAGCTGAGGATGCTGGAGACTTTTTGAGAGAGGAGGAAAGATGAACATGATGGCACTTCAGAAGCAATAGCCCTGTGCTTTAGTGGAGCTGCATATTGTGTCCAAAACGGTCGTTCACAATCACTAGCTGCTGCTTAACGTAAACGTTGAGCATGTTACTTTCAGATGTGCTTTGACACTGAGGATCCCCTGTTGTTTGAGATGAGTGACTGGAGGCACAGAGGATGAGGTGACACTGCAAGCAGCAGTATGAAGGAGCATGCTGCTGCCAGAGGCAGGGAAGAACTTCTTGCTTGGAGACCTTCCGGGCTGGACTGATGTTCTAATTTTTCCATGATTCCTTTCAGTGGAAAAATGGCTTATTTGGTTAGATGAAAGCTTCTGTGGTAAAAATCTGAAAGGAAAAGGGTGCTTGGCTTCTCCCTGTAGCTGGAGTTTTAGTTTTTAAATGGAAAATGTTCTTAGCAAGATAAAAATAGACAATTACTTTATGGGGAAAGTACTTACTTCTTTACCAGCTCTGCTGGGCCCTCTTCAGCTGTGAGGAAGTGGGGAAATTACCCTCAGCTCCCCTGGACCATGACCAGCTCTGGTGGTTTTTCAGTGAAGTAGCTAGAGTAATACCATGGCTGTGCTTTGGCCCTCTAAATTTAAGGGATGTATGATTCCGTGTGAAAATTTAATTTTAAATCCTGTCAGGCATGACTTCCCTCCCTGTAGGACCTACAGCCTGCATGGCACTGCTTCATGAAGTGCATATCATGTTACACAGTGAGGTTCTCCACCTTCAGGTGCTCACTAGTGATGACCATTCACATCAATCCCTTAATAACTTTTATGCTCGGGGAAATAATAGAAATAATAGTGAAAGCACTAGTGCCCTTGCATAGAGTTCTGGGCCCCTCTGTCAGGAGACTGGAGATTATTTGATGATTTTGTAGAAAAGAAGTTATCTCAGCTCTCGTTGTAGTCCCTAAATTCATCTTCAGTTGTGACAAGAGCCAGGATTTAGGCCTAGGTCCCCAAAAGTAAAATGCAGTTAATTAGCTCACTGCATTGTGTAGCTGTTCTCAGTTAACAAAGGCAGTATGTTCAGCCAGACAGTTCTTGCTCACAAATGATGCCAACCTTTTGAGCTGCATGCATGGCAGAGGTTGCTTGCTCAGAGCCTGAAGTCTTTGTTTGCACCCCTTTTCAGCAGTGCTTCTTAACCTCTCTGCACACCCCCACTGTAATGCTGCCTACCTCCAGTTGAGAGCTTCTGGCATCAGGATGTGTTTGAAGCTTGAATGATGGTTTGTGTTATGACAGTGGCCGTGGAGAGCTACCAAGGTCACAGTCTGCTGCAGAATAAAGTGGGAGAAGTTGTGTAGCCTGAGAAGCTTGTAGCCCTCAGGCAAATACTGAGGGTGATGTGACATTTAGTGTCATTAGTGTTATTAACTGTAGCTTGAGAATAGGGCTCAAGCAATGTCAGAAGGGCATTGAGAGAAGGGCATGTGAGACGCTTGATTTCTGGGCTGGAAGAAGAAGGTGTGATCCATCATCTGGAGTCCTGGCTTGCTGTTCCCACCAGATCAGATCTTGTAGCTGGCTGGAGGCTTGGTTGTCTCAGATAGTGATAAGTGCCCAGCACCAAGTGCTGCTGGGGTGCATCAGGTGTGGTGAGGTGTAGCTCCAAATAAACCAGCAATAAAGAGGAACTGATGACACTGTTGGACTCTGCTACACTGGTTCTGGCAGATGGGGGGAAGTGTTGGACATTTTTGCTTGCCATCTTTCCATTGACTTGAGTTTAGAGGCTGGGGCAAGGCAGCGTGCTTCCTGAGCAGCATGATTCCTGAGCAGGTCAGGCTGTTGAAGTTTTCCTACCTGGCCATTGACCTCTGACCTCTAGTAGCTCCCTTAACTCTAACTGCAGCAGTCTCCTTGCAGAATAAAGTTTCCTGACATTGGAGTGCTTTGCAGTAATATGATGCTGTACAGTTTCAAAATATTATTTTTCTTCTTTGTTTGCTCTGCAGTGTTGTAGGATTTAGTAAACCAGGGAGAGGGACAGTCTTTAGTCTAGGTATAACCATTGGCTGTAGTTTGTAAGAGTGTATCTGCAGTTTAAAAAAAGCATGTTAAAAAGTCTTATATCCAGAGCTGTTATCTATTCAGATCCAGGCTGTTCAGTACTTGGCTGCTTCCTGAGATCTACACTCCCTGGTATTGTAATCCAGAGCTTGTGTGTGCAGGCAGTGCAGTTTGGTTGAATGCAGCCCTTGCACAAAAAATCATCTGTATGGAGATACTAGAATGGGAACAGTGGTGGCTGTGTGAGTGGACAGCGGGTCAAGACCCCCTGAAAATAGAAACATACTGATGTTGTTAGCAAAAGCTGTGGAGCATGTTTTCCTTGAAAAATGTTATTCAATGTTGTTGTTTGAATTAAACATACTGTAAGAGTCCGTTCGCTGGAATTTTGACTGTTCTGGAGGATTGGGTATTGTGTAGTCATTACCAGCAGCTGGAGAAGGTAGGATGACCTATGAACAGACAGCAAGATGCATAGGCACTAGCAGCAGGGAAATCTAAGACAAGAGAAGGCATGGAAAAAATATGTACAAGGTAAAACTTGCGCAGCCAGCCCTTATGCAGCAAATAAAACAAGGTCTTACTGACCTTGGCAGCTGTACAGGGCAGCCTTTGCATAAGAATGACTTGTGCTTAATATGCCAGAGAAATTATTCAGGGACAAATATTCCTGTTTCCTGCAGTGCTGGGGACACTATCTTCTTCCATCTGCAGTTGCAACACAGAAACACAAATGCATTGCAGCCAGGGTAAGAGGAGCATTCAACCCTCCTCAAGCACTTCCAGTTCTGCTTCCTGTGTCCTGGGGAAGGAAATCTGGTGCTGTCCTCCTAGCAAAGCTGGACGTTTCTAGTGCCTTATAGCAAGCACTTTGAGAGCTGGCAGTGGCTGGATATAAAGGCAGCATGATGGACGTCGTCTTTAATTAGTCTGTGCAGTTTGTGTCTGCTAATAACGGATCTCCTAGACTTGGGGATCAGAGAAGTGCTTTGGTCTCCGTGTTGTGCTGCAGTGAGGCAAGTGGAGGGACCTAGACCTGCCGGGAGAGGCTGAGCCAGTGAAGCTTTGCTTCCCTGACGGACCCGTCAGCGTTTCCCGTGCCCGTGCTGCCTTGCAGCTCTTGGATAGGCCAAGCCCAGCCCAGCTCACCCGCTGCTCAGCGTGGGCAGGAGTTACGGTGGAGCCTGTGCACGGCAGCTCCCCACATCAGAGCTCGGTGCCTGTCCAGCCCAGATGGAGGTGGGACAGATGGATGGCAAGCTGGCTGGAGTCTCTGCTCCCCACGTCCTGGGGCCAGGCCAGTCCCTGTGCCACCACCGGGCCAGGTCTGTGCCTGTGCATCTCTGCTGGTGGTGTTCCTGAGTAAACCTGGCTACTTAGTACCACTCTTTTTCATGGCTTTTTCTTTCTCTTCTTCCACTGGAGAGAGCAGCCCTATAAACTGTGCTCAAGAACAAAGCTATCTTGAGAGTTTTGGCAAAGCAAGGTTTCTGAGGTCTCTTTTATGGAAGAGGGCCAGAGTTTGTTTATTGATATTGATCAAGGGGAATGTAATTAATGCAGGTATGAAGTGTTAAATGTTAAATGAAAACAGGAGATTTAAAAGCAGTCAATAGATCAATTCTAAGGCTGGGATGAAATGCCCAGACTTTCAAACAATAATCAGATTTCCGATAAAATCTCCACTGTGTGTAATTAAAGGGGTTGAAATATTAAATCAGGTGTTAAGAGAGTGATCTTTAGACGATGTTGAAAGAACAAAGATCCAGACAAAAAGGGCCCTCCTGTCCACAAGCAGAGCCCACAGCTGGGCAGAAATGGTGTGGAGCTTGCAGGATGTACTGAACTAGCGACTAAAACCACAAAAAGAGGAGAATGATGGGAAAACTGGCAAAATCCATGCTGAGCCATGTGCTGAACCTGTGTCTAGGTGTAGATAACACCCTTGTAGTCTGATATCACTTCTGAGAGCTAGGTCCATCCATGTACACAGACACCTACACCCAAGGTGGTCAACCAACCCCAGCAGGAAGTACAGCCATACAAAAGACTCCCCAAGAGTTAAAAATGCTAATTACCAACTGCTACCATGTTTCAGTGATGCCCCAGCTCATCAATAAGAGCAAAGGCATGCAGTGCCTGTTTTGTCAAGAGGCAGAGTGGCAATTAAGGAGATGGGTAAAGCTAAGCTCAAGGCTATTGCCAGTGGGATATATGGGTTTTTCTAGGGCACATGGCATTTCCAGGACGTTTCTTTGAAGTTTGTGTTTTGCTCTATAATCCATAAAAAAATAAAAAAAAGGCAGAAAAGGGTCTAAAGGAGCAGCTCCCTAGTTTAACTGGCCTCTGAGTAATAATACCAAAACAAGTTCTGCTTTAGGGGCAGCAGCAGGCTTTGCTATTCCAGTCAGCTTCATTTTCTGATGCTGTGAGCTGTGCAGAAAGTTGTAGGAAGCATCCATTCCCCCAATATGTATCTTTGCTCTCATCCCTGAAGGGACAATTCAGAATATGGGACAGACATAGTATTTACTGTGGGCACTGCTCCTTTTAAGGTAACATTATCATGGGATGGAAAGTAAAAAAACCCTTCTCTGCTAGATAAGACCAATAAACTGGCTCATTAGCTCTGGCATTTATTTGCTAACCTTGTCCTGTACCTCTGATGTGATTATCTGTGAGGATGTAGCTGTAAGGCTCTGCAGAGCCTTGAAATGCGCATGTTTTAAGAGTATGTTCTCATTTTGTTTTATAATCCCAGTGGCAGCCTCTGCTGTGTAGTACCTGAGGTTTAAATGCTGATTAGGTTAATGGGTTGTAATGTAACCCCACCCCGTTGGTCATCAGTCCCTTGAAAATGCCTCGTGATTGTGATCGTTATTGTTTAATTGCAAGCCCTGCCTTACCCATAGACTGAACCAGGCGGAGAATACTCTGCTTCTTGCAGAACAGAGGGTGAAGAGGGGCCAGGGACTTGCCTGCAGATGAGCACTCTCTTGGAGCTTTTATATAAAGGTCTCTAAAATTTCCACCATGGTGTAGCTGGGCAGAAGTAACCTGATCCTTGGAAATGTGCTTTTGTGCTGTAGCTTACAGAAGAGCTTTATTAAAAAAGCCTGCATGCCGGTTAGTTAAATTGTAGCCCATGTATGCAAGGTCACTGTTAATTTTTTTAATTGCAGACTTTCTCCCAAGTCTGGGGTTGCAAATGAGATGAGCTTCCAGAAGGGGTTGGAAATTGTGGCATTTCATCCCTCGATTATGCTGTCACCCTGACCCTCCCCTTTATCTAAGAGAAAATAAGCTTTGTAAACTGCCATACATAGGTTTTAACTTCATCGCTGATACTAGAAGTCCCTGAAAGGATGTGTCTCTGGGAAGAGATTGATGCTCAGTCTGCTCTGTCATAAAACCAGCCAGGGGGAAGGCAGGGAGATAAGGATGTGACTGTGGCCAAGGACTCCAAAGGAGATCTTCATGTGAGGCATTGTAGAACTCTGGAGGTCCTTGCCAGAAGGTGTTGTGGGCACATGTAGCTTGCACAAGTACTAGGGAGACTTGCCAAGTACTAAGCAAGGAGTTGGTTGGGTAGTAGTGAGTGGGCAAACCACAGCAGGCTCAGGAAGTCCTCAAAGTTAGGTATAGTGGGAGGCTGGAGAGCATCAGGGTGGGAGATAGTGCATATTTGCCTTGCTGTATTCTTGGGTACTTTGCAGGTGCTGGTGGCTCTTTGGCTCCAGCTGGAAGGAGGACTGTTGTTCCACTCTCCTGCTGCTCAGAGAGCTTGCTTTCTCCACATGAACCTGCCTGCAGACAGGAGCAGAGAAAGGACTTGCAGGCAAGCTACCACTCTGAAGCATTGTGTTTTAGGTCCTGCATGCTTGGGGGCAAGTCCAGCTCACCATGGCTGCCTGTCAAGGAGCATTTTCTTACCCTCCCTCTTGTGGTTCTGGTTCCGGTCTGCTGGGTTGTTTCCACCCACATCTTCAGCACAAGTAGGAGACCTGAAGCTCTGGGCGGCACCAGAGAGATGAAAGGGTGCTTTACACCTAGTCCTGCACATTTTTACCCTACTTAGCCTTCCTGTACTCCTTTCCTAGACAGAGTATCAAGGACCAGAGCAGAGTCTCCTGTCTTTCTAGATGCCTTGAGGCTCCCTAAACTATAGCCCCACCAGATACTTCCCTGGGTTAACTCTGTCCTTGCAGATTTTAAAATGAAGCTCCTTGCAGTCTCATTCCTAGTGGGCAGAGTTGGCTGCTCCTCCAGTTGAGCTCTGATGATCCTGGCAGAGCAATGTTTGCACTGTGTTTGTATCAAGCCCCAGTCTTGTATTTCCTGACCTGAATGCATAGAACAGCTTGTTCTCTGCTGCCTGTTAACCCCTACAAGGGTGCCTCATCTTGTTCGCCTTTGTTCTGCATTGGCTGTGCTTGGCAGGGTCAGCCCCATGCTTTGGGTTTAGGGGCAGAGAACCATAGAATCACAGAATGTTTTGTGTTGGAAGGGACCTTCAGAGGTCATCTAGTCCAACCCCCAACGCAGAGCCTTCAGGGAGTTAATTGCCTAGTGATGATGGCTCTCCTCAGCTGAAGATCTGCCCTATGAGCTATTTAAGCCTCTGTTTCTTGTGTCTCTGTGCCAATCAGATTAACTGGTGCCAGGAAACAGACCATGGCCCACTTGCTCTTGAATGCACCCTTTTTCCTCCTTACCTGTTTATCCCAGTCAAGCCACTTCCCACTCTGCCTCGGTTCTTTTCTTTATCTTTGTGCCTTCCTTTTCATTTTCACAGCCTTACTCTGGCTCTCATCTCGTCTCTCCCTGAGACTCTTGCCGAGTTTTGACATCCAGCCTTAACAACAGAGTAAATCCTGTTCCCTGTTGTACTGCTGGCTGCTGCCGTCTGCGCTGCTGTATCAGGCTTTTCTTCCTCTCGATTTCTCTCTACAATGCATACCCTGTTGTAACTTGGATTCCTTTTAATGTGCAGAAGTAGAGAGATCTCCAGTTCAGCAGAGCTGCTGAAGGCACTCATCTTCCCAGGAAGGAAAGGGACACGGGTTGAGGAGGGGAGTGTGGCTAAGAGCTGCCCACCTGCAGCTGGTCCCGGGGCTGCTGCTGCCCAGGCTGTCCCCAGACATTGTGCTGCTCTTCTCCCAGTCAGACTGTTCCATTCTCTTCTTGCTGATTTTGGCAAGGGATATTTTCTTGCAAAAATAAGCTCAAAACCCCCTTAAGCCCACAGGACCAAGCATTCCAGCCTGACCCATCCCCTGGCTGTTGCAAGGCCCCACCTTTATTCTTTATTCTAAAAATAAAACTAAGGACATTCCTTCTTAGTTAGTCTGTTCTGTTACTCTGACCTCGTTAGACTTTTCCAATAGAAAATTTCATTGAATTCCTCTATTACCAGTGCGAACAAGCAAGCCCATTGGAATTCCTCTAGAAAAAAAACATCTGTATGATAGGGAATTGCAGGGAGCCAAATTTCTACTGCTGAACTTGTGCTGTACATGTATGTTCCCTTGCGTGCATTTAGTAAAAACAATTGTCTTCACACTCAGAAGACTTTAAAACAATTTATCCTTTATATCTGATTTCCCTTCCTGATTTAGAATGGCTTCTGTAATGTTATAAGGAGCAAAATGCTCTTAGCTGGGGTTACAAGAACAGCTGCTTTTTTCCAGAGCCCCCAGGCTAAATATATTTTGAGGCTTATGTATGTGCATGTACGTAGAAATGATAGCCAGGTGATGGATTGCTAAGCCACGTCATAAATTCAGTTTGTTGGACACCTTTGATTACCTCCTCTGCACTCTGCCCGTAATCATTCTCCTTCAAACATCCTTCTAATGTTCTTAGCAGCAGCCAATTAAAACAAAGACTCCACTTGCCATCTATCCCCTCTTCCCTCTGCCATCACCCAAGCTCCTTCCTTTGGGTGGGGAAAATAAGTGCATTGATGGATGGTGGTTCAGACGCGCTCAAGGTTTATGGGACTATATCCCTCTTTGTTTTTTTGCCTGCTGCTTTCAAAGTCAGCTTGGACAGGCATCCAACCAGGCAGGGCTGAGTGCTTGTATGTTTGCATGTTGCTGGCCGTGAGTGGCTGGAGGCTGCAGGGCGGTGGCAGGAAGAACAGGGTATGTGGAAGGCACTGTTCATCTGTGCATCTGCCCTGGCTAGCTAGAGGCCACCTTCTCAGGGTCTTAGTTTTGATTTGATAGTTTAATGCTGAGTCAGATGCTTTCTGGAAGAAAAATGTGCCACGGGCCTTAAGTGGAAAATTGGAAGTAATTCAGGTCAATAAGATTTCCACAGTGGAGAGAAGTTGGAGACTGTCCCATTACAGATACAGGAATGTAAGGGGAGAATTGATGACCTAAGAACTTCAGTTGGTGTCTGTGACCCGGGCATCTCAGGGAGAACAGATTTTCAGTCCCTGAAATGTTGATTCATCGACCTGGCAGTGAGATGAAGAGCACTGAATAACAGATTTTTGGGGTGTGTGAGAGGCAGTAGAGGCCAACAGACTAGCTCTGAATGGCTTGGAAAGTGCCTCAAGGGCAACTTTGACTTCCCCTTGTCTTTTTCAGGGCTTAGCTGTGTTCGCTTCTCTCCATGTGCATTCCCAATCCCTCTGTGTCCCACAGGGATGTCCCACCAGGCTGACAACCCCTGGCCACTACCTGAGCCAGTGGCACTTGGTGTCAAAGTCCCCTGCCAAAAACATCCCTTACACCTTCTAGATGCCTGTTGGTTTACCTGCTCCCCTGATGTGCCACAGCAATGCCTCCCTTTCAGTCTGGGAGGGTGCTTGCTGCTGCACAAGCAAGACTGGAGTTGTTGGACATGCCGTTCATCCTGCTGCAGCACGGGGCAGATGCACGTGTGTGTGTGCATGCTTTCTGCTCCCCCTCCCGTGTCCTGTTTCACCCTGTAATGACTGTGGAGTCCAAGGCAGATTTATTTATCTAATGCTTATACAGTCTTTACCATCATAGTTTCTTAGCGCCCGATTGCTGTTCCTGGATTTTATCTGCCAGACATCGCTGAGAGACAGGGAGGTGACAGCCCCTGTTTGCAGGGGCATTCACTGACTTGTCACTTATGGCACCTGTGGCTGCAGCGGGATTTGAGCCCCTGTATCCTGGGTCCAGGTCTGGCACTTAAGAGACCAGAGCATCTTTCCTCAGTGGTGACCTGTGGTGACTGCCTCCATAACAGTAATGTCTTTGGGTTTGGGACTTGGCTGCTCTGGATTTTCACTGGCATAGGGAAGTGCTCTCTCAGTTGTCGCTATGTTTGCTTTTCCTGATCTCCTGCATATTTTAACTTTGTTCTTTTAATCTTGAGAGAAATTAACCTAAATGTATTAGATGCTTTTGTTACTGTTCCTTCGGTTTCCTTCTGTCATCACATTTGATTTGCAGCCTGAAGATGCTGTTAGAGGTCTGAGTTGAGGAATAAGTTGAAGCTTCCCTTTTCCCTAGTCCTGAGTTGTTTCACACGCATTTTTTTGAGTGCCTTTGTGCATGGTATGCCCTTCCGCATAGCCCATAAATGATAGGTGTTTTTGTTATTGTGCACGAGTCCTCATTTTTAACACATCGTGTAATTCAGATAGACTTGAATGTAGTAGCATAAAGACTTTGGAGGCCTGCCCTGTGTGAAGGGGAAAATTACTGTCTGGCCCAGAGCAGTGGCTTTGTGATGACTGCATTCTGTTCTGGTGTTCTGTGTTTGTACCGAACTGGTTTGCTGCCAAGTTACTTATGGCTTATCCAAGTACTCAGTACAAAGAATGTTAAAAGAAAAACTATTGTTGTTTTCTGTTAATTCTTCCAGCTGAGAAAGAATTCAAACCACTGCCCAAATGCTATGTCCTCTTTCTGCAGGCCTGTGGTCACCAAGTAGGACAGCTAACATGTGAGTGCGTGAACCTATATAGTGTGTGTGTAGGGAGGCTCGCGTATGTGCTTTGAGAAAGTGCAGTATGGGACCCAAATGGAAAATGCCTTCCTGTTGGAGAAAGTCTGTTTCCTTGAGCAGCAGGCTCTGTGACTCTGTGGGAAATCTGGAGCAGGAATTCTCCAGGCACAAGTACATGTGTGCATGGGCAGAAGCACCTATGAGGCACCAGACCTGGGCGGGTCTCTTCTGCATATGCAGCAAGAGTGATACCTCCCCAAAGCCCCAGGCCTCCTTGCAGCATGGTGAATGGCTGAGATGGGCTCCTATTTCAGTATTTCTCTTTCTTAACAAAGTATATTGCCTGGCTGGAGGGCTAGGGCCATGCTTGGAGCTTAGCAGATGCCTGTAGGTCATTTCTGATGGCAGAATCCCAGAAAGGGCAGTTGGGTAAAGGCATTCCCTCCTCTCCACTGTCCCCACCGGCCTGCCCAAACATGTGTGGACACTTACCTGATTGTCAAGGACCTTGGGGGTTTCTTGAACACTGAGTAGGATAATCAGATAGATTGTGGGATACATTGCCTGATCCTGTTTCTTACGATTAGGTGGTGGGGAACAAGCCTTAATGAGCCTTGGCCTTTCCTGTCTCCTCTGTAAATTTGTTTGACTCAATTGAGCTCTCTTTGTGTGAGACAGCTCTCTTTGTGCTTGGTGATGGAAGTGTCCACCTCTGAAGCTGGCTGTGCTTTGAGATAGGGTTTGGATTAGCTGACCTCCAGAGATCCCTGCCAATTTTTTTTTTCCTTTGTGTTTGCAGCTGCCGTAATCGTGGTCCTGACCCCTCCCAAGTGGTGCTGGCACTGCAGGGGCTTTTAGCACTGCTTCACAGCAGTGCAGTAGTTGCTTCTGCAGCACAGGGGAAATGCAGGTTAGCCATCATGCTTTAATGTGGCTGCCCGGCCCTTGGCACTGGGAAGCTGCCTCCCATAAGAGGCTAGAAGGGATTTGCCAGGCGAGTCCCAACAGAAGGGAGCATCTTCTCCATGTGTCTGTGGCTGGGGAGCAGTGGGCACTGTGCTGGAGCCTGGCTGGAGCAAAACTCCCACTCTGCTGCCTGATCAGCAGAGCATCCCCCAGGAACACCCACATCCTGCAGGTGTGGGATTGCTTCTAGCAGAGAGCTGGAGTAGGAGAGGGGTCTTGTCCTCTCACTGGTCCCAAATAAGCTGATGGCAGAAAATCAAAAGCCCAAAAGAACAAAAATGTGCATGTGTGGTTATTCTAACAACACATCTATTCAGCGAAACAGGGGGAAGTTCCCTTTGAAGCACTGCACTGCATGCTGCCCTGGAACACCCTATGGAAGGTGTTTGTTCTGCCGAGGCACGTGTGTGGGTCCAGCACAGCAGCTTCTGTGACTTTGTTCAAAGGCAAGCAAATTTTTGTAATGCATTTTTTGCTTAGAAATCCCCAGCAGATACTGGCAAATACCTCCTAGCTGTTAGCCTGTAGAAGCATTTTGGAGAAGAGCTAATCCTGCAGGAGGGAAAGGCAGAGGAGGAGTTCTTCAAACTTTGGTGGACAAGAGGTGGTGGAGGTTGATGAAGGAAGATAAATCACAAAGATTTCAGGTGGCTGAGGATATAGCACTGTAGTCCACAGTGAAGAATGGCAGAGGGCAGAGTTCAGAAAAAAAGTTTGTTTTTTGTTTTTTTCCAAGTATTCCATTAAACTTGGCATTTATTTTTCCTGTGATTGTTTGCTGCAGGTTGTAAATGTGGAGAATTGCGTATATGCAAAGGAGGATAAAGTTCATAGAATCATAGGGGTTGGAAGGGACCTCGAAAGATCATCTAGTCCAACCCCCCTGCCAGAGCAGGGTCACCTAGAGTACATCACACAGGAAGGCGTCCAGGTGGGTTTTGAATGACTCCAGTGAAGGAGACTCCACAGCCTCTCTGGGCAGCCTGTTCCAGTGCTCCGTCACCCTCACAGTAAAAAAATTTTTCCTGATATTCACCTTGAACCTCCTATGCTCCAATTTGCACCCATTACCCCTTGTCCTATCACAGGTCATCACTGAAAAAAGCTTAATTCCATCTTCCTGACAAGGTCACCTCTCAGTCTCCTTTTCTCCAGGCTAAAGAGACCCAGCTCCTTCAGCCTTTCCTCATAAGTTCCCCATGTTTGTACATTTTTTTTAAAGTTCAGTGAAGGCCTTCTTTCCATCAGAGTGCTTTATTTTATCTTTGTTCTCTTGTGTTTTGGTTTGTTTGTGTTTTCCCCAACTTGGTTCCTCAGCTGTCACCTTCCACATAATAGAGGTGCTTAGATCATGCCAAGGCAGCTAAGAGCAGTGGGGAGAGCCCAGAGGTGAGTGGATGATCCGTTTTCCCAAGGACAACAGCACTGCAGTCCCTGCAGGGCACCACAGCCATCTTCTGGGGTGCCATAAATCCAGGAGCTTTAGCAAGGTTGGCAAGCTTCCCAAGAGGTGGGACACAGCATGTACAGCCTTCCCCACTGAGGAGCAGGAGGGTTTTTCTTGCGCCGTTCTTTCTGTAGAGGTCATGACCAGTAAGCCACGTTCTGCAAAGTCACACTAAGCCACTGGCATGAGCGAGTGTGGGGAAAGGAGCACCAGCATTAGTGGCTCTTTCAGCACAGAGATGTGTATCTGCATGCTCAAACATCCTCCTGTGCACACAGCCATTTCTCTAATGGGTTTGTGCCCTGCCAACAAGGCTTTTCCATTGCAGCAGCATCAGAGATTGATCTTATATGCATGTTTGGCATTTGGGTTCTCCCATCCTCTTCTGAACAGTCCACGCTTTGGGCTGAGGTGACTCTTTGGCACATGGTGTGGTCCCTGGTGATTCACCGTCCCAAACAACTGCCATTGGACCTTGAACAGAAACTTTTCATGCATGGCCATGGTAGAGGAAGCCTGCTCCTTTTCTGAGTAACTGATAGAAGAACAAAAAGTTTATGTTCTTCTGGCTGTAAAGGTCTACCTTAAATTAAGTAAACTGTTCCCTGAGGGAAAAAATGTCCAGGTACAGAATGTTCACAAAGGAGGTATTCAAAGCATCTGTCGTGTCCCCAAAGTGTTTGCTTTAAAGTATGAGGGTCAGAGCAAAAAATAGAATATTATTTTCTAAATTGAAAACAAAAATACCTCTTGCAGGAGGCAGAAAATAAATTGACCTTCTTCAGGCTTGATGCTGCAACCTATTAAGTGCCCAGGTGAGGAGAAGCTGTGGAGCACACGGGGGCAGATGGCTCCTGTCCCAGGCGCACAGCCCGTGTGCGGGGGTGGGAGCCGGCCCGCGCTGGAGGCAGCCCCGCTGCGTGCAAACTGCCGCGCTGCAGCAGCGGAGCAACTGCCCTCTGTGGGGTTCTGAGCGTTGCTGGGTTTTATGGGATACAGGGTAAGAGCCTTGCTAATCAGGATTTCAGCAATGGAGGATCCACACCTTGACCTTATGAGTGTTATTTTTGTGGTTTCTTTTGCTTTTGTACGGCACTTTTGAACCAGTCCCAAGCAAAGCAGAGCTGCCCTGTGTTCCAATCATGGCAGCACCTAACGTGCCGTGAGATTTTTCTGAGGTCCAAAATGAGCTTCTCTGATGTTAGCCAACTAAACTAATGTCATTGTGCTCCCGGCTCGATGGGTCCTAGAAGACTTCTTTTAATTTTTTTTTTTTCCCCCCTCAATGACTCTAAAAGCTTCCCTCAAATGTGGGTTATCTTACCTCCTGCGTCACTGACAATAAATGTACCAGTATAGCACTCCCCAGTAAAATCTTGCCCTTGACTATACCTTCTTGATTCCTTTGAAGAGCTAGTGTGTAGCTTTGTGTGTTTTTCCTTATTACTGCTGTGAAAGTGGAGGAGGAAGAAAGGACAGGGGAGATGTTCAGACTTGGTTTTCCATGGGAGTGTGAAAATTGTTTGATGGGTGGTGGTATTCTCCTAGAGACTTCTGTTTCTCTTTTAGAACAAAACAGTTCTGTGTGCTATTTTCCTGTTTCTTTGCCATGCAGTGTTTCCAGGAACACAACATTTATTTTGGGAGATTGATAGTAGAAGCATCTCACTGGTGTTTGAGTGAGGATAGTTCCCCATTCTGGCTTCTTGAGAAGCAGATGATGGGTGCACCAAGCCTTTCCATACCCATTAAGGTGCAATGAAAGGCCAAGGTTACAGAATCATCTCAAAGGTGCAAGGACTGATGAGTGAGTGTGTTATTTGTGCTGCCAGTTGAATTTACTGCTCTGAGGAAAGGCCATAAAAAAAAAAGTCTTTTTTGGCACTGGCAATATCTAGACAGAGAACATTAATAGTTCATGGGTGGGATGTAAGTTGCAATGGAATTGCTGAGAGATTTGAGGTCTGAATTTTGCAAGCTTAAGAGCACAGTTTTTCTGTTGTTGTGTCTCCAAGGTATCCATCCATCCAGGCTGGCTGGGTCTGAGCTTTCTTTGGCCATAACTTCCAAAACTGGGTAAAGCGTGGTGCAGCCTGGCAGTATGGGGCTCAGCTCCAACTCAGGAAGGCAGGTCCGCAGTTCCCCTGTCATGTGCTGGTGGCTTGCATTGAGGAGAGAAGCATGGATAGTGTTACATGCTAAAGAAAGGGCATGGCTGGATCTTGGCTTCGGGAAAGCTTCAGTGTCTCCTCGCTGTCTGCACTGTGCCTAATGTACTTCAGGTGAAGGCGAATAGCTGCTGTTTTTGATCCCCAGGGCTGTCAGTCAGGGCAACCGCAGTTTTGCTTTTCATCTGAGCAGCTGTGACCCAGAAATCCTTGAGGAACAATAAATAGGGAAGCCACCTTGCCACTTCTGAGTAATTTTTTTTCTTCTCTAAAAAAAAAAATTAAATAAATCTCTTTTAAATAGCATCATTTACACTTGGGAGCTGCTTGAATCCACCCTGTCACATAAATTACCATCTCTGAACTCGGCTGTCAGGAAGCGTCCTCATGAGTTGACATCTATGGGGGGTGGCAGTAAAAGGGGATCGGTTTCGGGCAAAGCAGGAGGAATTCATGCATCAAGTGAATATGCTTGTCCTCATGTTACCTCAAGCAGCAAGGGCATCTCAGTCCCACCAGAGGCGAACCCTGGCCTGACCTTCGCTCCTCAAGCTGCCCTTGACTTCAGTAGCTATAAGGCTGAATCTGGCATCTGGAGCAAGCTCTATCCTTCTGCATCTCAGGCAATTAGAGCCTCGCCCAGCAAGTGGCCCTGGAGCAAGGGCTTCAGGGATGTCATTGTTTCCTTGAAGGGATAAAGGGCACAGGCTTTTCTCTTTGCTCTGCTGTTTTCTCCAGCTTTGATGCTGCTGCTGTTGGAACAAGATTGGCCCATGTGGTAGTGGGAGAGATGAGCTCTGTCAGACAGACCTGGCTTACTGTGAAGGGTTCAAAAGGCAGAACCTAACTTTTGTTGTATTTCCTGCACGCTAAGGAAGCCTCTGTTTTCTGGGGCTACTTTTTATCCTTGTGTGCTGGTTTTGGCACGGATGATTTTCTTTGTCCAGTTACCAATAAGGGGGGCAATAAAAAGTGAATAAAATGCTGGTTCCCCCTTTCCCAGCTCCCCTTCCTCCACACCCCACCCCCAGAAAAAGGGAGTTACAAGGGGAATTGTAAGGATCCATCACAGTGTGTATGGTTACAGTTGAGACATGGAGACATGGCTTTGTAGTGTCCATGGCAGGTTCCTGTTCCACGTGTGTTACCCTCAGCGGCGTGCATGGAGCCTCGCTGCAGCAGCCTGCTGCGCTCAGTATGATATCAGCCCTGCCTGCACGTGTTTTCGGCTTTCCTTGTGGCCACATGGAGAAGGAATTTGCTGCAGTCCAAACACTGATAGAACTGTATTTGTTGACTTGCAGAAAAGCCTAACTCATGCTCCTCTGGGCTGTGATCACATAAGTCAAAATGTGGTGACTGTTGCCTGTGCTTGCTGGCCTCCCAACCCTGATAAACCTGTGAAGCAGATTCATTTATTTAGGCCCTGATTCAGCAAAGCACTTAAGTACATGCTTCAGGTTTTCTTCTTTCCAGTAAGATTGTTGGTGTGCTCAAAGTTGAGCATGTGCTTAAGTGCTCTCCTGAGTGCACAGCAAACAAGTGATGGGGCAGTGTGTGCAGCCGCTGTGCTTTGCCAGTTGGCACACAGGCTGCAGAACTGAGGCCCCAGTATTAGAAATTTATTTGGCTTCCTTCAGTACAGGAGCCCTGGTCTCAGGGTCTGAGATGAAAGTCTGTCCTGCAGGTAGGTGGGTCATTTCCACAGCACGGAATATTTCTGTTTCACTCTTGTGCGTTGAACGGAGGAGTCTGCCTTTCCTGCAGGGTCTGGGGCAGGGGGTTTCCCATTCCAGCAGGAGGACACTGAGCAGTGTTTCTTCAGAGTTTGAGTTTTGGGGGTTTTCCCCCACCTAGGAGTTGTAAAATAAAAAATATCCACCACATTATGTGTGGCTGAATGTCTTGGTATCTTTATTTTAATGCTTTGTAGTATTCATTTGACTTATCTTCTGTTAATATGACTCCCTTCATCTTGAAGACTGAGCAGCTTAGTGTAGGCACATACCTGTGTGTGTACTTGAGTGCTTCTGAGCTACATGGGTGAGAGTTTGGTGAACATTTGTTCGTTACATTCTTTGGGATTTCTCAAGGTAGAAGGGCTGGGAAGTGGCAGATGTTTCTACATGGTTTCTACATCTTGGTGTAATTGTGTGTTAAGTTCAGATCGTGAAGACAAGATATTCAGGCGTCAGTGTTAACAGACCCTTGCTTCCCTGGGAGCTAAAAAGCTTCCCTAAAGCTGTGGAGTAGGCACCTAATCCACAAGATGGTTGTAGTTCAGTCTGCTGGGAGCAGCTTCTGAGAGAGCATTCTTTCTAATCCCCACCCATATCTGACCTGTTCTAGCTCGTTTTTAAAAGCTGCGCCCAGCCAGTCCCTAGCTCCCTACAGAAGGTTTCCACACATCTTTTCCTGCTTGCTGAGCTCATTTGAATGGTGAGCCCACACTCTATTGTACTGCATGGGATTCCTGTATATATTTTCTCTGTTTGCAAAACTGGAATTGATTTAGAGCATCTCTGTTCTTTACAAAACCCAGAAGACATGAGCATGGCTAGGTGTGCTTTTTTTCCTTCCTTTTAAAGTTCAAAACATTTAAGTAATCTCATCTTTGCTGTCTCCATTCCCCACCTGATGTGCAAACTGCAAAGGTCCTTCCAGAAGCACGGGTCAGACAAAACCTTTGTGCTGATGCTGCAAGATGAATTGCAAGGATCTGGGCAGTTTTTGTTATGAACTTTAATTAGCCTAAAAAATACTTGCAGTGTGGGTTTAATGAATGTTGGTGGTTTGGTTGTTGGTGTGTGTTGTGGTTTTGTGTTGTTGTTTTTTTTTTTTTTTCTTTTTTTAAGTGAAAATTCACCAAGGGTGAATCAGACAGCCTCTGCGCTCCATTCCCTGCTGCTGCTGCCAGCCTCTTCCCACACTTTTTTTCTTGATAGCATTGTTTGGCTGTTCCAGCTCCAGTAGGTTTCAGTTACTGATCAGTGTAATTGCAATAACACACCAATAATAAAAGAGGAATTTAAGCTTCCTTTTCTTGTAGTTGAAGGCTCTTCTGCGGAAGCTTGAAGTCTTCTTAATAGCAGTCACACGAGCAACATCCCGTGCCTGTCAAGTGTTTGCAAAACTGGGTGGCTGCGCTTTAGGAAGATAAAGGGCTGGATTTTGGGAACTTGGAAACAGCCCAATCCTGTCAGGCAGCATTGGTACAGTTAATATTAGAATGGGAAACTCCAGGGATGGCTTAACATTTTAGCGGAGGCCAAAGAAGCCTTGAATAGGAATGCATTGAAAGTTGCTTGTTGTATAACACGAGTTGCTGGAGTAGGAGTAATTCAAGTTGCCTTAACTCTGCTGGAAGACTGCAGCTGTGAGCAGTGAGTTCATGTTTTCTGTGTGTGTGGCTTAGGTTGCCTGGTCCAGTTTGCTCCTCGTTCCCTAGGCTCTGAATCCATTGACGATTAACTGGGAACCAGTTATTTGTGTTTATGTGCCATGCCAGGCTGCTGCTGGAACAGCACTGCAGCTAGCGATGGGTTAAATAAAACACCTTAAAAATGCGGAGTGCTTGTGGTGCTGAACTGTAGCAGCGGCTTCTGCTTTCTATAGAAGATATGTACCAGCTGTTCTTCCTGCCTGAATGTCTGCTGCAAAGGGGGGAGTGGGGGCAGTTAGCGTGGAGGGGGAACTCATTCATTTTTTTTAAAAAAGATTGAAGCAGAAAATGCCCTTCCCTAGTCTGGGCGGACTGCTTGGTGGATGCCTCTGGCCCTCGCCGGGGTGGCCGGGGCACGGCGCCTCGCTGTACGGAGGCC
>NW_008599755.1:0-25059 GCF_000691845.1 Merops nubicus
CAATGATTTTGTTAACAGCCCATGAGCGATGACATAGAGGGTACAGAATACAAGTGGGGTATTTTTTTGTTCATAATGATAAACTGGTCCCAGCCCCTGTAACCATGACAGCACATGAGCATCTACATGATGTACTTTTAGAGGCGCATTTTCCACTCAGGTAGCAATGTCCTGCTACAGTCCAGCAGCCCAGATAGGTTTACCTCGACGCTGCCAATTGGTCTTCTTCCACTCATGTAGTCACCCCCATAGGGCATTAGCCACCATCCAGGAGTCAGGGTACAGGTACAGTATCGGCCACTTTTCTCATTCAGCGATCTTTAAGGCTAGTTGGATTGCTTTCACTTCTGCAAATTGACTTGACTCACCTTCTCCTTCAGTGGCCTCAACCACTTGTCTTGTGGGACTCCACACAGCAGCTTTCCACTTCCAATGGTTTCCTACCACATGACACGATCCATCAGTAAACAAAGCATGACGCCAGTCACCTTCTAGTAACTTGCTATATGGCGGTGCCTCTTGGGCACAAGTCACCTCCTCATGCAGAACTCCAAAACCTCTGCCTTCTGGCCAGTCCATGATCTCTTCCAGAATCCCTGGACGGTTGGGTTTTCCTAGCTGAGCTTGTTGCATTATCAGTGCTACCCGTTTACTCCGTGTAGCACTGGTTGCGTGATGTGATGTCCTTTGAACACCCAATGTACCACAGGCAATCATGGTGCATGCTTCTGTACCAACAACCTCTGAAGCAGCTCGAATCCCCCTCATATGCTGCTAGTATTTCTTTTCCAGTTGAGATGTAGTGGGCTTCTGATCCTTGATATCTGTGGCTCAAAAACCCTAATGGTCAACTTTCAGCTTCTCCTGATGTTTTCTGCCAGAGGCTCCATGTGAGACCATTCCCCCCAGCTGCTGTGTACGGTACATTCTGTACAGCTGGTCCTGTCCAAACAGGCCCAAGAGCTACTGCATGTGCTACCTCCTGTTTGATGTGCTCAAAGGCTTGTTGTTGCTCCACACCCCACTCAGAATGATTCTTCTTTCGGTTACTTGATAGAGAGGGCTCACAAGTTGACTGTAGCCTGGAATATGCATTCTCCAGAACTCCACAAGGCCTAGGAAAGCTTTTGTTTCCTTTTTATTAGCTGGTGGGGACAGAGTTGCTATCTATGTGACTTGCTGATCACACCTTGGTTCTCCAGATGACGAATCAACTCATGAATGGGAGCCAGTGAGTCTCGGTTGGTGCAATATTGCTGCCTGTGCATTGTCCTTGTAGCAGCTGGCACCTGTTGTTCTGGAACTTACAGAAGCTCCACAACAAAAAGATCTTCCAAGAGACCAGGCAGGGTGGACTTTATCTTCTCTGCATTCACAGCGGCTACCCCAAAAGCCCAACAGTACCCCTTTGGTACTCCCCAGCCCTCTTTCCTTATCTGTTATAGCCTGGGGTGTGAGATCTGTCCTGGGCAGCTGATACACATGATTTTGTTAACAGCCCATGAGCAGTGACGTAGAGGGTATAGAATACACAGTTTTTGGTTCTACCCACATAAGGATAAACTGGTCCCAGCCCCTGTAACCATGACAGTTAGCTACACCCTGCCACGCCAGAGTAGGCTGCTTCAGAGCACAAGTCGGTGTCGCCCTGCACAAAGGTTGTTTTCTTTTACGCCCAAACGAGATCAAACTCCATGCAAACTGTAGTAGGCAAGCAGTGTTAATTCCTAGCATTAGCTCAGGTAAGGGTGAGAGCGTTCCTTACAAGCCTGAGCACTAAAGCTGCTTACATCAGTTGCTGACAGGGAGAGAAGGATGTATTCCCTCCCTCATCTTCTCCACAAGATAGCTTACCCAGTAAAGTGAACTAATTGCAGGCACAGCATAAAAGAAAGAGAGCCATTATTTGCATTGTCATGTTCCAAAGCTTAGGAAAACACAAACCATGGTCAACAAACCTGTGACCAGCAAGGCCTGCAGACTAGCAGCTACTATAGCTATCATATTAAACTGCCGTTGTAATTGTCCCACATTGGGCACCAAAAAGGACTGTGGTGGTTTAACCCTGGCTGAGCAAGTGCTGCCCACCAAGCTGCTCTGTCATCCTCCCCCTTTCCTCTCCTTCCTTCACAGAGTAAAAGGGGAAAGGAAAAAAATAAGATGGAGACAGAAACCTTGTGGGTAAAAAACAAGGGCAGTTTCATTAGAAAGCAAAGTTAAGCAATGTCAGGTGTGAAAGTGAAGAGCAAGACCCAAAGGCTTACTTTCTACTCCCCATCCCCAGGCGATGTCTGTCTGGCCTTTCCTGGGAAGCAGGGCCCCAAAACGTGTAGCAATTGCTCTGGAGGACTGAGGAGTAGCCCCCTGTCCTCCTCCCTGGTACCAGCTTTATAACTGAGCTGATGTCCTATGGTATGGAATATCCCTTTGGTCAGTTTGGGTCAGCTGTTCTGGTTAGGTTCCCCCCAAGCTCCTGCTCCCCCCTCCCACTGAGGGGGGAATGGTAGAAAGAGCCTTGGTGCTGTGCGAGCCCTGCTCACAACATGGGTCACAACATGCGTGTTACCAACACCCTTCTGACACTCATCACAAAGGCACTGCTCCAGGAGGGCTGCTGTGGGGCAGTCAGCCCAGCCAGACCCCATACAATAATAGTAACTATTTTTTCAGTATCTAGAGCTTTAGTCATCCTCATATCACGAAGTCCATAACTCTTGTATACTTTTGCCCCCAGCACAGCCTGGACCTGAAGAGTGATGCTGTCCCAGCTGCTGTCCGCTGCTCTGAGGAACGTCTCTCAGAAGGAGGGGCTTTTCTGCTGGCCAATGGTCTGAGCATGTTCCTGTGGCTGGGAGTCAGCGCACCTCCAGAGCTCATCCAAGGGCTCTTCAACGTGCCCTCCTTTGCCCACATCAGCGTGGAGGCTGTGAGTAGATGGAGACTAGACCTTTTGTCAGAATTTATCATTTAGCAATACCAGACTGCTAATCAGAGAAGCAATTGAGATGGATTCTCATCATTCAACTAAAAGCAGAAACAAGTGACCAGCAGAATGTGCTGAAGCACCAGAAGTGCCTTAACATGTCAAACTTCAGTAAACTTTTACACTCTGAGCCCTTATAGAAGAGAAGCAGCTTTCACAAGGTTTTTAAGCCTTTTTAAACTTAGGCCTTTTGAATGTGTATTGCTAAAATTGGAACAAACCACTTTGCAGTAGTTAACCTCTGTATGAAAATCAGGAGAAGCTTCTATTTAAACTGAAAAATGGCTTAGACAGATGGGTCCTTAAAGATAAAGACAGACAGGAGAGATTTTTGTGAAGGAGATGGTATTTCCCAGCTTAGCATGAAATCTATATAGTAACTTGCATCACAAATATCATCAGCTAGTCTTGTATGAATTGGTAAGAAATGTAACAACGCGCCCTGCCTTCATTCCAGGAAACATTGCTGCCTCCCCTGGACAATCCATATTCTAAGAAACTCAAGTCAATACTGGAGCATCTCCAGAGCCAGACGCCCTACACAATGAAGGTAATGTCTCAGCCTCTAGTCACTCCTCATACCAGTTCACACTGCTGACTTTTTGACAGAACTTACCAGTAGCTGTCAAGGAATTTTCCTATAGGACAGCGAGTTCCAGCATGTGTTGTAGGCACAATTAATAATTCACGTTAATTAATTCATTCTATTAATTCACATTTAATTTAGCATAATTAATATCAGAGATGTTCAGAGGTAGTCAAGTCCAAAGGTTACCATTTTATTCTGCAAACCTTTAATCTCACTAGTCCTTCTCCTGTGTTCATAAATACAGTTACTGAAGTGGAGGTTTTTTATTTTTGTTTCCCTGCCCCTCATCAGCATCCAGTAATAGATGCAGGAAAACTGCACTGCCAATACACTGTGCCACTTAGCACTACTGGATCCTAAAACTGTCTCTCCTGTCTATCTCTGCAGCTGACCATCGTGAAGCAACGGGAGCAGCCAGAGATGCTTTTCCGACAGTTCCTGGTAGAAGACAAGAGTATTTATGGCGGAGCTTCTTACGCGGATTTCTTATACTGTGTTTACAAAGAGATCTGCCAGCTGCTCAGTTAAGGAAACAAGTTTAGTTTGTCAGCTTCTTTTTGATTTTTGCAAGAGGGACAGTTATTGCCCTTGGCCCACAGCTCCACCCTACCTGGGCATTCTACTGTGCTTTAATAAAACTTTCCTGTGCTCTTTTTGTACAGTTTCATTTCGCAACACCCCTCACTGAGCATTTACCTTACTCGGCTGTAGAATAGGAAGTTCTGCACTCAGGTATTTGTCTTCTGGAAGTCCTGACTCTATGTGAACTGCCAGACTTCAAACTGCCAATGCTTAAAAGCGTATGATATGCATTTATTACAATATTATTTAGAAAACTCTGTAAAAGAGAAGAACTCTTCAGTTATTCCTTTTGCTAGTTGTAAATTTTTAAAGAGCCAGGAAGAATGTCAAAAATCTATACAGAAAAAGAAAAAAATACAAAATGCTGCAAGTGAGGGCATACAGTTTAATCAGATTTGCAGTAATCATGTATTTCAGCATCCTTCAGGTAAAGCTAATCTCTAAAAAAATAACCCCCTTTTTTTGGGAAGAGCTGAGCATTACTTTCTGGAGGAGCAGAGCACTGGGTGACCCTCCCCACCCAGGGTTGTCACTTGACAACTGGGCCAGTGTACGTTTCATGCTAAAAGACCACAGAAGAAAAGAAATTGGACAATCCTTTTGCTAAGTTGGGCAGATAATGCCATGCTGTTATGGTACAATTCTCTAGTGTTAGTGGCAGCAATTAATTTAACGTACTATTTAAAATACATTTTCAGAATTGAACAGTATAGGTTATTTAGTACATTTGCTAACTGGAATATTCCAAATACAACCTCACTAAATATCTGTCCGTCAAAATTTCAGTGGCAGGTCAACTCTAAAAGACAGTTGACACATTAACCAAAGCTTATTTGTGGTGCTATAAAAAGAAAGCCTTATTTAATTACCAGTTCTCTTACAGTGACCAATTTATTCAACAGCCACTGCTTTGAAAAACAAGCTTCTACTAATACCAATATTTAAGATAGAATTTAGAAAGCCAGAGCATTTGCAGAGCTGTTTACCTTACTCATCAATCCGTCTGTATCTTTAGGACCAAAGCCACTCCATGTGAGATTTGGACTTCTCCAAACTTGAAAAGCTATTTTTACGAAAAAAAAAAATAAAATAAAATCAGTGTTTCAAAGAAAGTAAAAAAGCCTCAAAAGGATAAGAGTTCAGCCTCAAAGAATAAGTGCCTTTAAATATGTTAGCGTCACTACTCAATCATTTTAATATCCAAGATAAGCAGTCAAGATGCACATTTTTTAACAGCTTCTCAGAACAGTGGTATCCTTGTGCATTGACTGAGAGCTCCTGAAGTAAGTGGCTGTATTATAAAATAATCCTCAGAATGAATCCAGCTGCCAAGGCAAACACTTTTGAGCTGAAGACATTACCCTGTAAAAAGTATGTTGCCATTCCAAATCAGGGTACTTTATAAAGTTACACCAGCAATATTATGTGTAAAAAAAATTAAGCAATCATTAAATCGATTGATGATTGTACATCAAGTGTGTGTTTATTCTTTCATATGCCAAGTTCTCTGGTTTTTTTATGCTGTCAGCCTCTGCCAAAAGCTACCCCAACACCTCTTGAACAGCAGCACCTACAACTAGTGTCCCAGGACACTATAGAACATGGATTTAGGACAGCCAGCACTGGAAACTGGCTTTAGGGCTCATGTACCTCATCCCTCTGCCTTTCCCTGTGTAGACAGGAAGACAAAATACAAAGTTTGTTACAACAACTGCAGGAGCCAGGGAACGTGGCAAAGTTGAATTAGCAACAAGAATTCCTGTAGAGGGTAAATAATGTCGTACATCCAACAAGTAGTAAATACCACAGTAGGTCTCCTTAGCCTACTCTGACTAAAGACAGGTGTGCTCAGCCTTACAGAATTTTCAGTGCATTTCTGCTGTTAGCGTCACCCCCAGTTATAACAAGGTGCCCTGCTCAAACTCTGTCTCAACAATAGGAAGCTGGAGAGCTGCTTCCCAGCCAGCTCCTGCCTCAGACCCATTTCCTTACCTTATTCTGTGGAGCTTGCCTCTGGCCAGATCACATCTGCACCACAAGCGTGTGCACCTTCTACTTGGTCTGTTCATGAGCAGCACCAACCCACTACTTTAGGGTAACCTGTTGTACACCTCAAATTTGGAAGCAAAGTGTACATGTCACTTACCTGTGGACTGGGAAAGCCTACAGCGAGCAGGACGTCATGGGCAGAGGAGCTGCTCAGAACAAAGTTGCAGTAAAACAAAGCTGTTACACTGGCATGGGCAGTTTGTCAGCACCCAGCCTTTCACAGTTAATTTCACCTACGTTAAGACACAGTAATGCCTAAACCTGCGCAGCAGTACAGACACGTGGTGATAGAGCAGCTCTTGCAGCAACTGCACAAGTTATCACACAGCCATGTTACAAGTGCAGTTCTTGTCTCCAGCATAAACAGCAGCACTGTAACATTCAACCCCGATTTACAGTAGTTAACCTTTGCCCCATCTTTTTAATTGCTGCAACAACTGGACTCAAGTTCTGCCACAGAACTGACCTATTGCTTTCTCACCCAAGAGAATGACTATTATGAAAATGACTAGCAAACTTTCTTCCATGATACTAAGTTGACCTTCATCCTGTTACAGGGGGCAATTTCTACTACAGCAAAATTTACCCATTTTGGAAGGAGAAATTTTTTTTTTTTTTTAATTGTATAGAAAAACAGTGGTTCCCATTAGCTAGTAATTACAGTTTACTAATGTATCCTTAAAAAGCAAAGTTCAAGAAACAAGACTTAGATGTTTTCAATGTCATGGGCTTGAAGTGTTCATTCTTCATTGAAGTGTCCCTTCCAACCCTTATGATTCTATGATTCTTTTCTAGAATGCATTCTGGATAGTTCTATTCCATTGCCAAGGATTTTAAAGCATCCAAGTATTCTACAAGTAATCCCTTGACTTAATGCCATTTAACTTCCATTGTCATATCAAAACTGGTCTTGAGTTTGCAGCATCACCTCCACTGAAAAAAGCATTCAGAATCCCCACATACACACAGTGAGCCTGTGTTTGTGGTACCATGCTGGGGAAGAACCTCAAACCCACTAACCTCCCCAGCACCTCCAGCATTTCAACCAGCTTTTGATAACCAGCCATGTCAGGAAACAAAGAATGCTCAAGCTGATGGCTGGATTCACACACAGCGATTTACAGCTGACCGATGCCTTAAATCCCTTTGAAGCTAAATGCCAAGACATGCTGAGTGTCTCGCCAGTGGAATTGTCAAATCCTTCACTCAGTTCTTATATGGTGTAAGAGTCAAAGTACCACAAGCCTCTTCCAGAAAGGAAAGCTATGACAACATCTAAACAGCCATCCCAAATCAGATATTTGTTAAGAGTTCTTATCTGCAAGGCCAGCATGCCCAAATTAAGTGTTCATTTCATTGCAGTAAATGAAATGTTCACCAGTTTGCCGATTATGCGAGTTAGCCGCCTCCTCCTGGGAAAGCGTTACAAGTTAGTTAGAAATTAACTGGCATTAAAAGCTTTTCATCTCTAGACACCACTTTAGATATGGTCCAAATCAACAGTGATTAAAATAATGACCAGCTGTTTTTACTGTGTAATGGGTGGGAGAAGAGTGTCTCAGTACAGTACTTTCCAAGTATCACCTCCACAACCACCAGTCCCCAGGGCACAGCCACTGGGTGTGCTCCTCACACCTGGGCACTACTCCTACCTGTACAGGCAGCCCTGCACTGCCGAAACGCTGCCCTCAGGTACAGCCAGCAGGCGTCCCTCTTTCTCCACAGGCCCAGCCAGTTCCATTTCCTTGCCCCTGTGCAGTCGGTTCCTTGTTACAAAGTGCGCATCGCACTGCCCTGGTGAAGCCAACCCAGCCAGACAGATCTAACGCTCCCTCGAGCAGGATTCTTTTTTCTTTATGCTACTTCAGCTATTTCACCTTTGAGAGGAAAAAAAACCCAAGAAACCAAACTCTGCATGCTCAAGAGGGATATGGTGTTTGTTACAAGACCATGTGCAATACTTCCTAAGTCACTGAAGACTTGAGCAGCAGCCCAACTTGGAATGAGAAATTAACATTTTCTTACTAATTGACAACAAAAGAGAAAGAATTCTCACTGGCAAAAATCAACCTTCCTAAGGTTATGTGTCTCTAATATTTACTTTTTGAGTAAAAAGCCAAAAGAATGCACCAAAAGACCAGTTACTGCCTGCTCTTTTACAACACTATGGAGGAAATTACTGTAAAACTTGGTAATTCTGAAACCAGAAGAACAAACCCTCAAAAATATTAAGAAAAATATTTCAACATTAGCTTTAATAAACACGTTTTAATAATCTACTACTTTACAGAACAGTTATTTAAAATCTTGGCTTCCACAGAGAAACACTATGAGACTTAAAAGCCAATTTTCCAACACTTAAGACTCCCAACAGCCCAGTTTGTTCAGTCTACCCTGTTATCAACCAAGAAGTTGAGAGTTGTGGTTGTGCCAAAACCAAATATTGTACGTACCACAGTGAACGGCTTTTTTCCACATGGTACTCTGGAACTGATCACCAACCGTCCAGGTCCAACATGGGCAACGTCCGCAGGCAAAGCAACACTGTTCAATTCCTGCGCCCTCCCTACCCAGGGGGTTACTCTCAGGAAGTGCTCACTCTTACACCACATTTCCAGTACAACCTCCAGTGAGGGCTTTCTAACAGTTACACTGCAATCGCTCTGCCATATGAGTGAGTTTCTCCACCAAAATCCAAGGCTTCTACAAACAGGCGCTGGGTGCAGATCCCTGCTCAATAAGCAAGACAACCCATATGAAATGCTGACTGCGTATAAATGCACAGCTTCCTGCTCTCTGTGAAGCACAACACATGACTGCCTGGAATTGCCACTCTTCCCACTACAGACATTAGCCATGAATGCAAATACACCACAAATGAAAAGTCAAGTTGTTCCCTATTCCCAGGAATAATCAGGAAATTTAAACCAAATAAGAAAAAATAGAATTCTATTTATTCAGTTTGCTCCTTGGTTTCAGAGAAGTTAAAATAGGTGTCACTGTAGACACAGCACTTTTTCTAAGAGAGTAAGTCTGCTACAGCCATACAGTTCAGAACTGCATTTTATGCCTGTTCCATTTCAGTAATCCAAGTCAGTCCAAACCTGAACCTCCAAAGGAAAAGGAATCCCTGTTTTGGAGAACGTGACAGTTAAAAAGGCCCCACAACTTGAAAGTTTTGTAAGGGCAGAGCAGGTGTCTTCCCTTCAATCCCACCCGTGGCTGGAGAGGTGGCGCGCTCTGTTCGGATGAAGAGAAGCTGTCAGGAGGCCGAGCCGAGTGCTGTGAGGTGCAGGACCCTGCCTGCCGGGTGAGGTGACGTGCCAGGCCGGTCACTGGAAGGAGGACTCTGTCACTACTTGCACCAACAACAGTTTCAAAAGTCACCTAGATTGAGTCCCTAGAACAATTCACTTTATCAAAAACAAGGCTAAGAAAAAGATTCAGAGGTGAGGCAGAGGAGCAGGGAAGGCGCAGTTACCTAACAGTCATCAGCGGGTGGGGAAGCCTCCCCTATGGGTTCCTCCACGTCCCCCTCTGAAGCCACCCCTCTCACCCCGGAAGTTAGTTCTGTTCCTCTCTCTGCCCCTTTCTCCTCGGCCTGCTGAAGTCCCTCCTCTTCCCCCTCCCCTTGGAGCACCACCACCCCGGTCAGACTTGGACTTGGGTGGTGGTGACTTGGGCCGAAGTCTCTCAATCTCTTCAGTACAGCCAGTCAGGTGGGAATTTGGAGCCGTGAAGTATGAAGAATATGTTTCTGCATTGAAGTTGCTGTTTGTGAGGGTCGGTCCTACAGTCAGCCAACCTGGGGAACAAAACCAGAGTCAACAACAGCCAAGAACAAATACCATGCTTCAAGGCTGTCACTTTTTCCTTGTAAATGATGACTCACAGGGACAGACAATTCCCCACATGTCACCTGCACTGAACAGAATTAAAAGGGCACCTCCAGGAAGGCCAGAATTGTTGAAAAATTAAGATTTTAGTTTCATATTTCTAAGGGCTTCTTTTCTTTAGTCTTTTTTAACACCACATGGCTACAGGAACATTCATGCTGTGGTTTCACAAGACCCCTTTCTACTTGTTCTTACCCCACAACGTTTTCCAGGCCCTCTGGGACCAGATTAAACTAGATCAGTAAATTAATGTGATTTAACAATAACACCATCATCCTCCTCCCCTTTTCAAAAGTCATTTAAACTGGATTTAGGCAATTTTGTTTCTAGAAACCAGTTGTGACAGTGCAGTCAAGAACACAGCAGGGTGGGAGCACCTATCTGAAGACACGATAAACCAACAATTTTGCCGAAGCCCACACAATATTAAAATAGACCTTGAAGAGTTAAATTAACCTGTTTATGCACAAACATTCAGTGGGCACTTCAGCAGCACCAAGTGAATCAAGGCAGGCAGACATAAAACAAATGTGTTCCTTCCTATTCCTTCATATTATGAGCTCAAGTGGACCTTAAGTAGTCTGAGCGTCTCATTTTAAAATGTCAGTGGGAATTTAATTTTCAGTTGTATCATATATTAATGAAGAAAAGAGGAGCGTATGGTTATAAAGGAAAACAACAATAATAAACCCCCAGGATCTGGACTTTAACACTCTTCTCCTTTACTCTGGGAATTTACATAACATTTACCTTCCTTCCTACACATTTCAATAACTTAATTTAAAAAATACAGAATATGAATCAGACTAACAAGACCCTGTGGGACATTAACATTTAAGAATTCACCTACAACAACACTGAAGCAATACCTGTATTGCTGCAAAATCAAACAGCCCCCCTCCACACACAGAGGTAACAAGAATTAAGACTGACATCCTTGGTTAATAAAAACTTGCCCTCCTGAAAAAACTGACCGTTGTCACAGACCTTCCAAACAACACTGTTATGTAACTGACAGGTATTCCCATAAACCAAAAATCTATCATCTCCTTGAGGGCTACTGTCCAGCCTACAATGTAGTTCTGGAAACCTCTTCAGGACACTGATACAGATTTTACAGCAGAGAATTGTGGTACTCTGTTTTGCTTATCATAAAGACACTTCGATTTTCAGAGCTAGTGTGGAGTTTACTTCACTATCAAGTCTAAAAACACAAGCTTAATAGAAAGAAAATATTCAGAATAAGAACTTAAAACCAGAGAAATTATACATTTTGGTATTCCAGTAGAACACTGAATAATATCAACATTTTGAGTGAAAAATAACAGGGAAAATACATGCATAAAAGTCTTGCTATTTACTTCTAAAACCAAATATTTATAAGACAAAAACTTAAGAGGAAGCAGCGTTAACTGGATTTGTGACTTAGGTTATAATTTCTGTTATGTGTGGGAGCGAGTCTAACTGTAGTATCACTTAACAGGATTCTGTCACATGCTCCTGCAACACAGGCTGAGGATTCACCCCAAGACAGACATTCCCACTAAGAAAACATGCATGTGAGATCTTTAGTTCCAGCAAAATTTTCTGTTATTTATTTTGTCATGAGGGACAGCACATTAACTACAGTAAAAGTCACTTTGCCACTGTCACTGTGTCAGAAGAACTGTCAAGTGATACCACAACCCCTGTGTTGCTGAACATCAGGCTGGTTAGTTACCTGAATGGGAGGACAGGAAACCTGGGAAGTGTCTCCATCCAGCGTATTTTCTCACTCCTGACTAGATTTCCACTATGGAGAAGTCACCAAGAAAGCTTATCTGGCTTTCTGTGGTATCATAATCCCACAGTGGGGCAAATGGTGTTACAGAATCACAGTCACTTAAGTTGAAAAAGGCCTTTAAGAAACACACAGTTACTCAGATGGTGCAAGTACTGGCAGAAGAATCATGCATTAGGATTAACCATCATTGTCTCAGCTTCCATCAGAACCTTCCAAGTAGCCCCAGATGATGGAGGAGGGTTATGAAAGTAAATTACAATTTACCTATTTGACAAAAATAAACATAACACTTACCTGGTCGAATTGTACTGTCCCTTCCAAAAAGATGCAGCCGCCGTCGTCCAAGGCAGAAATGCTCAATGATATGGAAAATCTCCACGGGTTTCTCGATGTTGCCGATTTCGGGCTCCTCTGTGATGATGAGGTCGATGTCGACGTTGGCGTGGATGAAGTCGCCGTCCGTACTGCGGCGCACGGTTCCCTTGATGCCCATGAGGCAGTGCTCCTGCACACACAGCACAGAGCAGCGCCCGTCACCGCCCCCACGGGGCACAGGGAAGGGAGCTCTAGGCAGAGCAGCTCCTGCTCTTGTGCAGAGAGAAGCCTGAGGCATGAACTAGAACAGAACAAGCTGGAGCTACCAAAAGAGACTTTTGAAAGCAAAGCAGAGTAGTTTAAGCAATCTGGCTTGATGAACTATGCTATGAAGTGGTAAAACTGAAATGGAGGCTGAGATAAAGATATTTGGACTTCTTCAATTACAACAAAAGTTAAAGCTCTGACTTGGAAAGTACGAGAAACCACCACAAGGAAAGAGAGCATGAAGAGATGGCAGAAGTAAAGGGATAGTTACTAACTATGATTAATATTTGTACCAGCATTCTGATTTTAACTTTATTCATACAAGTTCTCAGTCATTATACAACCAGTCAGTGAAAGTAAGATGTACTTTTATATATTGCACCTTGGTTACAGAAGTAGCCTTCACCCTCAGATTCCTTTCTAGAAGGAATCACTGCACCAAAAAATATAAAACCACTCCCAAACAGTCAGTGCAGTCCCTAGCAGCTCCATCAGCATTAGAAGTGTTCTTTTAACTGTAATAGTCATTGCTCTCCTTCCCTCTAACGCCCTGAAGATAGCTTCAGTGACTAGCATATAGAACCTATGAATGAGGAATCACCATGCTAGGGGATGAAAAAAGGGTTCTACACACTCATTTCAGAGTTCTGTTTCTGGGAATATTCAGCTCAAATGAGCCATTTTCCCCAACATCATAAGACACTGATTCACTAAGTGCCACCAGATGACTCTGAAAGAAGTTACAGACAAGAGCATGTAATCACTTCCAGGTTTTTGGCAAGGGTTTGAAGATTTAGTAAATAAATATGAAAGGCAGAATAGATGACCTATCAAATCTATGCAGTTGATCAACTGCACCCAAGCCACAGGGATTTCTGACCTTAAATGTAACTAAATGAAAAGGCATAATACTGCTAGACAAATTACTCATCAAGCAAAGCCTTGTAAATCTAGTCTTTAAAAGAATTATCCAAAACATTTTATTTTCATAACACACAGAATGCCATTCATGAGTACCTCAGATTCTAGAACAGGTGGCACAGCATAAAGCAACCACCTCGAGAGCTGTCCAAACTTAACAAGAACAGCACTTGCTGTTGGAATTGTTGGTAAAAACATGCACAAGAGACTATTTATTTAGTCACAATAAGCTAGTTCAATTTTCAGTGTTTATCATGACCAGTGACTTCAGCCCAACCTTTGCTCAATAAACACAGAAATTCTCTAATACCAGGAACTATTCTCTGTTAAACAAAGACGTGAGGTCCCCCTGATCTTCCTGTGTTAGTTTTAACCTCTCCCTCACAAGCGAGTTGCACTGTTGCAATACTATCAGCAATAAACATACAGTATTTATACTTACAAATATTTATAAGCAATACAACACACTTTCAAACACACTTCAGATAAATGTAAATGCAAGTCAAAGGAAGATTCCAGATATCTTAAAGAGAAGTTTACACTCCTAAAAATGGCAAATTGGAGACAGAGTTGAGGATGCTTAATATTAACATATAATTAATGTGGAATGAGTCCTGAGGTTGATGACAATTTAAATTTAAATTGTTAAACTGTCAGCCAACTCTCTATTCAGTAAAACTGCCACAATTATATCCACATATAGACAAAGCAATTCTTTATTAATACTAGCAACATTTTTAGAAGTTTTTTATTAACATACATTTGAGTCTCTTAAATCAGACTTTTTATTTTCTCTGCACCTTCTTCAACACACATTTTCCACAACACATTCCTAAGACACTGTTTAATTTAAAGCAGTGTGACTGATACTGTCACTTGTGCATTTACAGCCACCTCCAGAAGTCAGGAGATGCTGACTGAGGAGCCACAGTACCTAACAGCCCTCTATCCATCTGGTTCACACTCTGGGCACATTTTCTTTGAAGTTTCCACTTCCTTCTTGTTCCCTGAGTCTGAAGCCTCATCCACCTGCATTTCAACAAGCAGTGTTGAATGTCAAAAGAAACTTCTATACCTCTCACAGACTGAAGTCAAGGAGACCTAAGTTCAGCATTCATCCTATGAGTATGTCTATTTCCATAATACATGCTTTGCAGAACACAACTCTGAAGCCTTCAAGTCTGCCTTCCTGACAGTGTCACTGACTGCTGTGGAGCACCATGTGTTTGATTAGCGTGAAGAGACAGGGTGGGAACAGAGGAGAAACTGAGTCACATCTTTACCTTGGTTCTTTGGAAAACAGCCTTAGGGTCTAGAGTCTTGGTCTTTCCAGGATTGTTCTTGTTTGTTTTAATCCAACAAATGTCCTCACATCTTCTGTAACCCCATTTGCGTAGACACTAAATATCAGACAGATAAAATAGGTTACTTAAGGTTTTGATATAGTGTGAACTAACCCAAATGCTCATACAGGTACCTCACTTTTCTTAAAGCACAGCTGGAAGAGAAAATTGTCACAGGTGAATGAAACCCAAGTTCACTTGCATGTCTGTGTTATGTTTTGTCATGCTGACCTCACCCAAAAAAAAAAAAAAAAAAAAAGCAAAACAAAACATAACACACTCTGGCTTATGTGCGCATAGTTTTGTATTTGTTATTTTTTTTAAGCAGAAGGGCAATATGTGGACAATTCTAAAACACATACAAAAAAAAAAAAATCACAGACAAGTATCTAACCACAGCACAGATTCACAGTGGAACTCTGCACTCATTCTCACCTAGTGACACAAATTTAATGCAGATCGCTCTGAGCAACATAGTGACCGGCTGCCCTGGGCCTGCCTTCAGTAAAACCTGTAGTCTGGTAGCTGTTCACATCAGTGTAAAATTCTATAAGCAGGAAGATAAAAAAAGCAAAAAACTTTTTTTTTTTTTTTTTAAAAAAACCCCCCCCCCCCCCCCAAAAAAAAAAAAAAAAAAAGAGACAGATGCCTTTTTAACCCTTAACGCCTGTAAGTATAGTCTTGGAAAGTGAGGAACTCATGCATTGAAGACTCAAGCTCATTTGACTTTCCACAACTATGAATATTTCTATGGCCAAAGTCCATCTAACTGAAGTAGCTACTTTAACCAACTTCAGAAGGAAAAAGCCAACAGATGAGTAACTGCACGTTGTCCTTTACCCAAGACCATATTGTTTAAATAGAAAGCACTGCTCAAACAAAGCAAAGAATGTTCCAGCACAGTCCAGCATCCCAACACAAGCAGTGTTGCCCTGGCATACAGATAAACAATGATTGCAACTCCAAGATCTTACAGGGAAGTAGAACTTCACAGAGCTCACTAAGAGTAAACTTACTCGAACTCCCAGGTGTTTCTGAAAATAAAAGGTGCTATGCACACAGCTGTATCTCACTTTATGAAACATTAATATTTCTGGCAGAAAACTATTAAGACTTCTGTGAAAAATAAATGTTGTAAATGCACTACAATAACTAAATGAAAACCTGCTCCTACAGCAACACACACACCAGAAACAAGACAGCAGCAAAGCTTTCTAGACCTATAGAATTATGCTTCCTCACAGCGTGAAATGCTGGGGTTTGAACCCCGAGCCCCGAATTAAGGTTGACGTATGGGTGATTGCCACAGCCCTTCATACAGAGGTGGTGAGTTTGCCTTATAGCTTCCCCCCAGGGTGCGGCCGGCCCTGCAGGGAGAGCCAGAAGGGAAATGAGCCCCAGGGGTCCCGCATTGAGTTGACAAAGGTCAGGTCCCTGCTTGGGGATAAAAGCTGGGACCACTTGCAGGGAGTCAGGAGTGTCTGTCTGTGGAGTGCACTCCACAGAGCTTCCTGGTTCAGGGCAGACCTCCTGACTCTCCCTGGAGCTGGGCCCCAGTCTGCTTAAGACCTTTGCGAACGCGGGCCGATCGGGTGAGAGTCACCATGTGGTCACCTTTCTCTTATGTGTTCAGCTTGCTGGTCTGGCTGTTTCCCATGCCAACTGTGGGCAACCTCGGGTCTCTGTTTGTACCACCTGTAGTGGGCCGAGTCATGTCATTTGTGGGATCGTTGGGGGATGGCGTCAATTATGTACCAGCTGATTGATCTGTTTGTACCCCCAGCGATCATTCATGGAATGTCCTTCTTGTCTACAATACAGTCTGTGTATTGGTTTCTCTTCCTGCTGGCTGTATCATTTTTGTTGGGCCTGGTCATTGGCAGAACACAGTGTGACAGTAACTCAGCTTGAAAACAACAGTACCTATACTGTTCATGTGATACAATTACATTTATTTAACCCACTTAAAATTATTTATCTGCTGCCACAGTAACAAAACATTGCTCAGCGGTTACAGTTAAGAATTCTATACAGAAAAGTCAATGATAAAAATAAACTCTTAAGCCTGTCTCTTATAAATTGAATTAAAACATTATCTTACCACTCGGCCAAGATCCAGACCCTCGCCTGAACCGCACCACAGAAACACAAATGACCTCGGGGCTGCAATCTCTTCAATTTCCAATTTCATAATCTAATAATAACGATAGTAATAAAAGTGTTTCTGAATTAAATATAAACATTCCTCCTGATATAACTGGTGCTTTAGTAAGTGTTGAAGCATGAGTACAGAAACCGTCAGGAAGCATTTTTATTAAAGACATTAGTCTGTACCCCATCCACAGCCATCCTCTTAAAACTCTTTTCCAGAAAAGTTACCTTTATCAGTACGCAAGTAAACTGGTCATCAGCAATGATGAAAAGATCAATAATTCTTTTTAACAGAAATTCTACCTGTACAGAAAATTCTAGAATTAAACTAATACAAGCCACATGATTTCCCCCCACCCCCCAGACCTCTGCCTCATTTTATTCCATTGGTATTAAGAAGATTTAATAACAGAGCAATCATGCTCTGTGTCTTTTCAGCCCTGGAGTTACTTATGTGAAGCTCGTGAAGACACCATAAAAAAACAGCTTAATTCCCATCACTACAAAGGAAAGACATTCGCTCCACTTTCACTTCCAGGAAAAAAGCAGCAAAAATTTATCAGGACCGCAATTCAACAATGACAAATGAGCAACATTCAGCATGAAATAACTTCAGATGGAAAGCATCTGTTACTTATTACAAGTTGAAAAGATTCGGCAGTAACTTGCTGACACATCAAACTTTATTCTGTGCCACTGAGAGAAAAAATAATGCAGTAGATGCCATCCTAAGAAGATAACTCCCATCTAAGATAAGAGGACAACTCCTGCCTCCAACACAGTTTTTCTGTTAGGACAGGATGTTTTTACCCTGGCCAACATTTTTGCCTGATGTAACAGAATGGCTAACACTGAAGCTACCTACTCCTTAACATGTAGCTACCCTAGTCTCTTATCAGAGGCACAAATGCCTTCCTTATCAAATTCATTCCCGAGTTTTATTTTGCTCTCATGATCCTTTAGTTTGACTGACACACTTCTGAAGTTATGCATCTGCAGGTTTTGGCCTAAGGACAAACCAAACCTAGTTTTAAGCAGTACCATCATCGCCCACCAACTGAACACTGAAATAAGTGTAGATACATAGAATAGAGCAAATTTTATCACCCTTTAACATTAGCATTCAGAGGTTTTTTTTATTCAGTGTCTAAGTGAAGGAATTCTCTGGTTCAGTCCTGGAATGACAGGGCAACTTGGCAGCAGGCTTTGTGTCATCAAATTGTTATGCTTGATAACATCCAGCACTTCAGATCCTCCAGCCCCCCACCTTGCTTTTCCAGAGCTGACTTTATTGAACAGGTAAAGATACGGAGTAGAGTTACTTATCAACAGATCTTGAGTGTTTCCCTCTTTACAAGCATCTACAGAAGGAGCTTTGAAATCTTCTCTAACTCAATTCTCTAAACGTTTACTAGAGCACAATAAAACAAAAGCACCAACAGTGATCTCAAAAAAAAAAATCACACCTCACACATTAAGATTTCTCCTTGTTCCTAAAACATACCTTAAAGATATCTTCAAGAGTTTAAAGAAACAAGGCAATGCTTACAACTGATATTCCAAATTTCAACAGCAAAAACCATACAGCAAAGAAAATTCATGGAATTTGAAGGTAGAGAAAAAACCCACTATTACCTGATTTCAGTTTTCAGCTGAGCTCAGGGAGAATAAAAGGGTGTATTTAAAGTCAGTGAACTCCTCAAAAAAAAGTCTTAACACAAACAATGTAGGCATGTATACAACATAAAAGTTTATACAAGATTCTAGACTTTTCATTAACAAAACAAAAACCATAGCCCTTTTTTCCCCCTAAAACACATCTCCAAAACGTTCTGATACCAAATTAAATCCTCAGACTATTTGCTTAAAGATATGTAGAAAATCCTTTCCACAGCAAGAAAGCCACTTACATCATCCCAAGTCCAGCACTTTTCATTGGCAGTAATACCAGTCTCTCGGTAGTATTCTTCCAGCGGTGGTTCCAGGAGAATCACATCAAATTTGGACTTCAGTTCCCTAATATCAAAAGCTTCCAAGTCTGCTTGTAGGTACCTGTTTAAACAAGAGACAACAGACTGCAGCAGTGGTTTGAAAGTTCTCCTCCACACCCCTCCTGCGCAGCCTGAGCAGGCTCTGCTGTGGCACACAGCTCAAACGCATTCAGTCCAGAGGGGATGAGTAACGTGCACCTAACCCAGGCTGCCTGCTGCTGTATCCCATTTATTTTAAAGCAGTCTCTATCTCAAGGAAGTTTTTAGGACTCCAATTCAGCAAGCAGGAAACAGATTCTCATAGAAGGTGTATAACAATCTACCAAACTTTCTGTATATCCATGGACTATACAGGAGAAAACCTCAACATTTAAGAGGAGAACACTCACTGCCTGGCTAACAGATTACTGTTTTGCTTCACATTGGGAAAGTAGTATATCTTTTAAATTGACATTTATTATATGCTAACAAAAAAATTACACTGCCCTCCACATTCAGATGGGTTCAAACTCCCAGGAGTAACATGCCACTTGCTTATTTATACTGCAACAAACATTCAGCAGAAACCTCAGAGGCAATACAAAGTTAACAGGACAAATTGCTTCCAGCTGACCTAAACTTTTTTTGCTCTTCATTTGTGAAGTGACATCTGAGTAATGGATATGAAGGTAATAGTTGAACATTATATAAAAAGAAAAAACTATTACAAGAACAACTAAGGTTACATTAAGAGGCCAATTTTTTAAAGCTTTTCTTGGTATTGTAAACTGTGTGATAACATGAGACTCACAATCATATGATATTCTTTTAGTCTCCAAATTAAAGCCTGCAGCCCAATCAGCTGACAGTTCAATCTTAAAAATCAAAGCTCCAGATACTACAAATAATCACAGACTGGAAAGAAAAATCTAGTTTATATACTGTATTAAACTTCTAGATTGAAGTAACAAAACCAGAATGGTTTTATTCTTCTGAAGTTTCAATTGATTAATTTGCATATACAAATAGAAAATGTAAATTCTGAGCAGGTGCTAAAGCTAGAGATTTGCAAAGCAGACAGCTGACTTCAAACAGACCTGGAGAAGAAAGGCATTTTCCACAGCAACACTTACATGGGAGGAGTGTTAGATTTAGATATCAGCTCATCCTTCAATCTGATGAGCTCTCTAAGTTTTGGGTATTCTTCAAACCTATCTGCTAAGCCTTAAAAGAAGAAAACATGAAGTTAACAACTGAATGGGTCCAAACATTAATACTTAGCCTCATTTGAATTTTTGTTAGAACAAACTGAACTCTTCAAAACAGATTTTTGTTCAGTGCTTCGAAAAGCCCGTTAATTACAGCCCTGACTGAACATACTGTCCTGTGCGCTAATCACCTCTAGAACACGGCAGCCACCAGTTCACAACTCCCTTCATACCAACTGAAGGTGCCAGAATGATTAGCAAGTTATTTTGTTATCCTCCCACCCATAAGTTAATATTATTATGAACATTTGTTTACAGAATACTCTTCTTTAACCTTTGAAGGCTATTTCTAAGGCAGCAACTGGAGCATGGCTCTTACACAGCGTTAGGACTCTGGTGTCAGTCATGAAGATTTGAGTACATGTACATTTATCGGTTTCCTAAACCTGGCTTTACTATGTTAATTTTCAAACATTTTATATGTACACAATACAAAAGGGAGATTTCTAATCAGGTTGTCTGCAGCAAACTAAGGAAAAAAAAATTGAGCAAATTTTTTAATATGCTACACTTCTCTTTTAAAAATGCAGAGACAGTAAGGTAGGCTCAGCACAAGCCCAAAAGGCACCATTCCCCACCTCCTAGGCAGTGTCTGTTCAACTTCAGGAGTTATTTACAAACTTATTAACCATTTCATGTTAATTTAGATTTACAGCTTTAAATGGTCCATGGGGGACAAAACACCCAACCAAATCCATGAACCCTACAACCCTTCACCCCTCTTCTTATTTTAATGCAAAGTTCTGAACTCCCAACCCTAGCATTGCACTGGTAAAATCAAAAGTTCTTAGCATCTAACTTTATCTCTCATTACATGTGCATAAAATACCCAGAAGTTATTTTCTTCTCCTTGAACACAAAACATCTTAAAACCACCAGTGTGTTCTTGTGATTACACTGCTGTGTTGCTGCCAGCCAGTGCAACTCAAATACTCCTGACCAGCAGGAACAGAAGCTAGTTCTCAGCAGCTGTGCAAGAGACACAGAACAACCTTCAATTAAAAAAACTTCAGTTATTTTCAGAAGAACAACAATAGCCACCAAACAAGAACCCCAGAGGTGTCTCTCTCTCAACAGCAGCACCAAAGCACTTTACTGGGGTGTTCTGGAACCATTACTTCCCCAGCCATTTGCAGGGTCATGCCCAGTTACAAAGCAGCACTTATGCAGGGTCTGATCAGCATGCAGAAAACGCACGTTAACCAAGACGGAACTTCACACACCTCATCTCTAATACAGCCTCTGGACTAACTGCTGCTGACATGTTCATTTCCAGACTAACACTTGTATAACCATTGGTCCTGTCCCTTCCCAACTCTTTATGCAGCAAGGTGAAGCACAGATGCTTTTCAGATAAAGACTAACTGAGTCAAGCCAGCCTATTTTTCATACTGAACATCCAGATGTGTTTCACAGCAGCATTCACAAAATAGAGAAGTAGTAAACAAACTGCTTCAATGGACAAAAAAAAAAACCAGTTTGGACTGACAACTATAAATAGGACACACTTGCCCTCCCAATCTCAAATTTGACAAACCACAGAGAACTGCTGCAGGAAACTACAAAGGAAGTATCCTGCTTTTCTCTGAAAACCAAATAACTAACAACCATCCACTGTGGGAAGGAAAGAGGACCAAACCATACCTTAGGTTTAGAAGGATTAAATTCAGGGCTAATAAAGTAAGATTTCAATAACCAGTTCAGTGATGGCTGGATGAAGCTTAAAAAATAATATCCTCTAAACTCAATAACATGTTTTGCCTCCTATTGAGTTGTGTCAGAAGTTACTTAATTTAGGTGGTGTTATGCATATTGCTTGCTTACTTTCAAATAAAACCAAGAGCAAGAAGAGCCGTAGTAAAAATCACCTCCTGATTAAAAATAAAATTGTTCATATGAATTTACATATTGATATGGATGCGCAGAGAGATAAAACTTAGATATAAGCTTATCTACAGTTCCAGGTAAAGGGAATTTAAAAAGGCAAAAATGCTACTGAGTAATACGAGTTTGCATCACACAGTTACTGACTATGACATACCAACATCTCTGATGAAGTTCTGTGGTCTGTGTCCTGTATCCACAAAGTGTTGGCAGTAATCATTGTGTGGATTTAAGCTCTGAGTACCCTGGAAAATGAGAGAAAGTTCAGGGAGAGCAACGGGCAGGTAACTGGACACACGCACACTCTATACCTGCCACACTGACAAATGAGACTTTGCAAGCTACACTAGTCAAGACCACCATTGTGTTTTTAGTTCAATATCAGGCCCACCATTACCGTGGCTCATACTAAGTTGGCCCAGATCTTTAGTCAGATCCATATAAACAGCAGTTACAGTCATATCTTTCACAGGAAAACTTCCATACTTGTGAATTCCAGTCAATTACTTCAGCCTTTATAGCTGTATTTCAAGTATCATCAACTGCAGAAATAGTTTAACACAACTATGCCAGCTTTGACTTGGAATTGCAAAAGCAGCTCACCTTAAGAAAGGTGCTGGAATCTTTGTAAATCTCTTCTTCATAGGGAAGGTTCTCTTCATCTTGCTGCAGCTCTACTTCATCCTTGGAAATAAAGCAGGTTTTACAAGATCATGCTGTTACTCTCCTCATTATGATTCCACTGCTTAAGGAAAGAAGTGGGCTGTCTACAGAGGTCTCCTACCAGAGATCATGAATGGTTCCAGCTCGTTTTGGAGATGGAAAAAAAAAAAATTCCCCCACAGGTCTGCCTCAGTAATGAGGACACTGTTACTGGAAAGGACTCTGAAAAAGTCTGAAACACGCCTTCATTTCTAGACCTTGTCAGTGTACACACAGGGAGAATAGGCTGTTACTATGGCTGCATGTATCCTGTGCTACATGAGCTGTCCAAAAGAACTCTAAAACTTTTAAGTATTTTCCCTATTTTGATCCTTCTTGCTGTTGATATATAAAATAAGCTCTGCAGCCTTTCCAGATTGGAGGTTTGAACCATTCTGAAATACCTGCTGTAAACTCATGAGTCACAGATTACCCCTCTCCACTTCTCAGGTGAACTACCAGAAATAAAGTCTTTTTGTTTGTTTAACCAGACCAAAAAGAGAAAGATTACTATCAGAAACAGCAACAATGTTTGCAATGAAAAGGAAAACAGGGCAGAAAAGCAGCAGCAAGTGTTACTGGGGGAGGAAGCTAAAAGTTTGACTTTTACTTAAAACTATTTATACCATGATAAGCTTATGCCTGTTTCCACTCTTCCATCTATCTCTATATCTTAGGTGGTTTTGTACTTCATACAAAGTTAAACCTCTGGAACTCTGACACCAAACATTGGTGATACCAGACATGCAGGTTCAAACAATTTGGTAAATTCACCTGGGGAAGGGGAAAGGTGGAGCAACAACAACATCTCCCAGCTGGCTGTGAAAAGCCTGGTAGTGGCAGTAGAGTTCCAGTTCCATTACCAGTCACTTCCACATAGAGTAACTCAGCTAACCCTGGGACAACCCTTACCTTTCCACAAAACCAAGAGTATAGAAGTTCTTTAGAACCACAGTTAATTTTCTGACCTTAAAATACACACTGTTCATTTTTGCCAACAACACAACTCTTCCCATGTCTCCCATCAATATGGTTTGCAATGCAGATTTGGGCTCCAGGACACAAGTCAGGCTGCCAGCAGCAAAGCTTGACAAGCAGCCTTGCTGCCTTTTGTTTTCCTATCAGCCTCAGTCTTATTAAGAATCATCACTATAAACTTACACTTACAAAAAAAAAAAAATCCAACTCACAAATGAAACCACAAAAAATTAGGTGTTTTTTTTTTTGCATCAGATGTTCCTAAACAGCTGCAAAGATCAACATACTTCATTGTCCACCTTAAAAACTGTGCTCTCACTTCCCCCATATAATGAAAAAGTCAATATCACTGTTCAGACCTGTAGGGCTTTTGGTGTCATCCACTCCCTTCACTTTCCATTTGGAACACTACAAACTGCCAGAAATCCTCTAGAACTCCTAACTACGTTAGTTTAAAGGTTTCACACCCATGTCCACACGCTCCACTCCTGCAGAGCTGGTGTCGCAGTGACACACGTTGCACCTCCACAGCAACCCACCCTCACCAGCAGTGACAGAGCACACAATTAACTACAGCAGCCGAGGCCTGAGGATACATTCACAGCCACCAAATCTGAAGTCAGGGCAGAACAATTTAAAACCACTTCAAAAGGATTAACTGGTACCATCATGTAGAACCCTACACTGCAAGTTCTGGAGACATATGAGCCATTTTACATTGGAAATATTTAATTTTCCTAACAGAACAGTCAAACTTGCAACATTTGTCTGCAGCACTAACAGTTAGGAGTAATTCTTACTTTTGTCTAAGGAATATAAACCACAACCTAATAGGGCTTGATACCACAAGGGTCTAGATTTTTGTACTAGTTCATATTACAAGACTAAATTTAAACAGGCTCAAAGTACTAAAACAAAGAAGTTAGTAAAATCCCACCTGTATTTAAGTTCTTAGGTCCTTGCCAATAGGGAATTAGCAATGCCTGCAGAAAACAGCTGACGACTCCACTACAGATAGTTTACTTGGGGGTTTCAAGTTTCTTATATCTATTAATCTGCTTGACTGAAGTTTGGTCTCAGATAGTATTATTAAAATATTCTTCTATTTCGTCAGTAACAGCAAGAGCCTGGCCACCTGCAAGCAGTTACAACCCACCTCAGGTTAAGTCTGTAAGATGGTGACTTAAATTAGTTTCCCAAACAAGATTTATAGATTAACACTTTGCATGTTAAAGATAATGTCTATCCATTTACGGATAAGACTTGAAGAATTAGTCTTCAAAAAATATCCTGTCATACACTAACTTTGTTTTAGTAAAACAGAAATTAGATGTGATTACAGGGTGATTTATAAACCTCACCACAAATGTAACACTGC
>NW_008599756.1:0-12923 GCF_000691845.1 Merops nubicus
AAAGGATTCTATGATTCTATGAAAGGTAAGCACAGATGACCAGTGGCTGAGGAAAACCAATCACAGAAACAGTATTTCCATGCATCCCAATAGAGCTGAACAGCACATAACTTCAGGGCTGCACAACTAAAACCAAGAACTATTGGGAAATTGGAGCATAATTTTTCAACACCTTCTTAGAAACTTAAAACAAAGAAGTTTAAGTAAGATTCTTTTGAGAAGAGCAGAAAAAGCTTGAAATCTTGGGCCGCACGCTTTATCTCTTTCCCGAATTACATCAAGCCTGCACATCACAAGCCCATGCCATCCGCAGGTCCCCTGGACTGCCTCCATACCTCAAACCACACGCCACCAGAAGATCCTTACAGCCCTTCTACCTACACATGCACCCACTGTGCTGCAATGAGGCCACCAAGTGCTGGATGGCTTATCAAGCTGAGAGGACAGCCACAGCAGTTCCCCCCCTCAAGCATGGGAGGAGAACCAGGAGTAAGAGATGGGAGAAGAAGGCAGTGCTGGGTGGTGGTTAACCTCTGCAACCAGTGCTGCCACCTTCAAGGTGCTGCGCTCCTGTTCATGCCCAGGAGAACAATCAGCAGCATCCCAGGGAAGGGCTGTAGGTGTGACTCCACCCGGGCAAGGAAGAACATGCCATGGGAACAGTGGAGCTGTGGGGCAGGGGAGAGGAAGCATGGGAGGAGAGGGGCAGAAGAGGTCACCCGTGAAGGAGATACATTGGAGCTGAAGGTGTTGGGGTGGGAACAGATGGCAAATGTTGAGTCAAGTCTCCACAACACTCTTGCTGCTTGGCAGTATACTGAGTGACGGCAGAAAGTTCAATTGTCAAGTGCTGGTTGATCTGAGTGGTTTTGCTTTTAGCTTGCTTCTGCCACATTTTTAGCTAGTCTTAGGCTCACAGAGGAATGGTTTTGACTGTCTGACATGCACTACTTTAGTTCTTCATTTTTCCAAGTTACTGGGCAAGCTAGTACTTGACTTCAGACTTTTATTCTCCTGCTTTGCCTGAAAGCTCATATTTCAGAAAGGCTAGGTAGAAACATTTTAAAATATATTCTTTACTTCAAATCTAAAATCCTTTGCATACAAACTTTATGTAAGTCTGTGAGAAGACCTCCCTATTGGAGGAAAGGAGAAATTTTAGTCAAGCAGAAGAAAATACCAGAAAATACTCCCAAGAGCAGTAATTTGTATTACACACTAATCTTATTCCACTAACAAAACTAACACTACTTCCTTTTTCACACTAAAATAATCTTGATGTAGAAAAAAATGACAACTTTTTAGGATCAACTGATTCTAAAAATACCCTTTGTAAAACTTATTCAGACTTCCTCTCCATTACAATAAATTATAGCTCCAGTCTTAATTTTATTCATAAATTCCCATTTCAGTTGTGTATTTTAGGAATATAATGTAACTCCAGAAATTTGGGTGACAATGTTTTGTTGTTTGGTTGGTTTTGGTTTTGATGGTTTTGGGTTTGTTTGGTTTGGTTTTGGTTTTAACAGAAATTAAATTTCTCATGTGCTTATTTCTGCTGCTTTTTTGACATACTACGGGGAACAAGATGACCCTATGCTGAAATTCAACAAGTGTCTTTCTTTCCTTGCAAGTGTATCTATAAAAAAAAAAAAAAAAAAAAAAAAAAAAAAAACAACCAAATACCCACACACAAAAAAAAACCACTTTCTTTTCAAGAACTTCAATATCCTGGCCTGTAAAATGCAACAAAAGGCTAATTTGTCCCAGCTAAAACCACTATCCTGACTAAATTATAAGCCCAAGAACAGAAAGTTTAAAAGAAATGCAAATAGCAAGGATAAGGAGGAACTCCCCCTATGTCAAACATCTTTAGCCAAAACCTGAAAGTTCCGCTATTGAAATAACAACATGAACAATAAGGCATTAAAATTAAGAGCTGTGGCAACTCATGCAAGTAAGCAGGACTTGAAAAAGAGACTTTTCTAAGGATACTAGCAAATAAACCAAGCAAATCACTCAGTAGTATGTTCTGGATAGCTAAAAGCACGATAAAATTGATCTTAACCTAGCAATAAAGAACTGATCCATGGTTAATGACTTTCTGAAGTTCTCTGTAATTCAAGTCACTTAATAAGGGAAGGCTTCTCAAAGCCCTGACGTAAAAATGTTTTCTTTTGATCACACTGCCAAATCTTTAGTCTAATTCAAACAGGGAAGGCTGCTAGTCAACCTAAAGCACCTCCAAGTAGCTAAACCTTCTAACATCAGAAAGACTACATACCTGCCCAGCTATTCAAGTGCTCAGATGGCTTCCAAGCTTTATACAATGGATTAGGAGACTGGAAGAGCCCTCTGCAACCAGAACACTAAGAGTTGTTCCTGGACTGTGCTGACATCAGAATTTCAGATGGAGAACCCTATGGTAGCTAAGAAATGCACAGCTTCCCCCCCTGCAACATCCAAGTTACATTTCCACTGTCTAATAAAATTCAGTAGACCTGTTGCTGCTGAGTACTGCCTTCCCCTTGGATTTAGGAAAGCATTTCATACAGTTTTAACATGCTGTTTGCCAGTAACTCAGACCTGATGTATCCCCACGTGCCTTCATCTAGCATGTAACCCAAGGTTCAAAGTGACAACATTTCCATGACAAGCCATATGCCTCAGCTCTACTCAGCTGGAAAAATTTTACAAGTAACTTCTCATTTAATCTTAATCTTCACATTCCAAATCATAGTAATTTTAAGATACAAGACACAGGATTTAAATTTCTTTCCACGCCAGTGAGTATCTTCCAGCTTTTGCCTCCCAAAGTACACAGACTCTACCTACAGGATGCTTCCCAGCTTGTCACTTGGTCAGAGCTCTTTACCCTCTAGGAGACCTTCACACATTTTGATAATAGCAAACAATCTTGAAGGAAGACAGCTTCTTTATTTACTCTCACACTAGCAGTTTTTGTGCCAGCAAGCAATTTCAAAACAACAGTAATTCATATCACTGTATATGTGTTACTGGGGATTGCAGGTGAATCAGGTCACAGATAATAGAATGAGCTCTGAACCAGCATGATCAAGCTCTGGTCCAGAATAGAGGAAATATATGCATCATCAAGCAGATGGTGTTCTACTTATTTCAAGGGTCATCTTAGATCCAGAAATACCAGCCTTTTTAAGTTATGAAAATTCTGATTATGGCTTACAGACCACAGCAGATTCCATTCAATGCCAAACTCTGGTGTGAACCCTGTGCTCTTAGACTAAGCACCTTGAGTGAAGACATCACCAGAGTGGAAACAAACGATGGTAATTACTACAGACTCAATCTCAACCCCGTTGGACCTCAGCCTACTTCAAAGACCCACAATACCCCATAAGCCTGTGGTTGCAAAGAAATTTTATAAAAAAGTATAAATAAAATTCTGCTAGATGCAACATGACCTCTGTGCTGTGCTGTGTTAAGCACCATACTACTCCCACCCCAATCCTATTTTTACAGGGGTTACTTCATCACCTGCCAAGCCTTTCCAGAGGGTCCCTTTGGCATATACTTTTGTATCATAACCAGACCACTGTCATGGCAAGATGCAGGCGAAAAAAATCCCGGGTATCAAAACTGGCTACCTAATGCCAATTGATCCTACAAGCATATGACTGTCTAAGGCAATAAAGCAACTGAAGGTACTTTGAGTTGACCACGTATTTCATGACACAGCCCATACATTCCTCGTCCTTTCTGTAAAGCCTCTAGCTATGATTACACTACTCAGCACCTTCAGCTCCAGTCTATCTTCTACCAGACAGAATGTGGGTGCACCATCACTACTCCCAGTTGCCTGCTTGTACCATAGTGCAAATTAGCACACACTTAGCAACAATCCACAATGACCTCCCCAGTCACATAAAATCCCCTTGCAAAGCACTCATAAATACATTGACAATACTGTTGACTTGCTCCCGAGTGGTGCTTACCACGAATACCACCAACTTGTACTATTTGACCGAGCAGCTTTGAATCATGGGCAATTTTACTAGAGAGAGCTCAGGCAAGCAGCAGCCAACAATCTTCAAGCTTCTGTTGACACAATCAAAAGCAAGAATTGAGGAGTGGGTAGAAGGCTGTCTCCTGACAAGGGAAAGGGTATCCATAAACCCAAATGCTAGCTATTTGGCTACAAATAAGAATAATAAAGCTCCTCACCAACAATCTCCTACCTTTCTTCCCGCATCTAAAAAACTACCTATTTCCCTTCCACCACTCATCTTAATGTGTACACCCTGACAGTCAAATTAAATTCCGCCAGTGACAACTTCTATCATTTGAATAATTTTGTGAGTTGAGGACAACTCACAAGCCTCATGTCTGTGCAGCTTCTGTTGCACCAGTGGGAGTCCTCAGTAACAATTTCAAAAGCTACTACCAAGTCGAGCTAAGTGACTTACTGTTTCATTCAAGAGACTAAACACCCTTTGTTATCAATATGCAAAATGGCTCCAAGAACATCCTTAGCAAGACTCACTTCTCTTGTACAAAGCACGCTCATGGTCTTTTGTATCAAGTGTTACACATTTCCATTCAAGGTGAGGAACAAAGCACATGGCTTAAATTAAGCTGTACCCACCAAGGTAAACTATGGCCTTTGCTTTTCAGTTGGGACAAATGGTTTAAGAAACTATTCTAGCATGCTCTTGTTGGGTCTGTATTTCCATTCTTCTGTGTGCCATACAGACAATTGTCTGCTTAAATTCCCCTCCCTTATTTTATATTTACCCGATGAGACATGGAAGAGCTCATTAAACAACAAGAATTCATCACTAGTTCAAGTAAGTTAAAAATTTAACCAGATTATCAGGAACAGTTAAAAGGCTGCAAGGTTCCATTTCTTTTTAAACCCTTGAGAATCTGTAACCCTCTCTCTTTCATTCCATGCTCAGCCAAAACAGCTCCCTTCGCCACAGCGTTGGCCATGCCTGCAAATGAGCAGTATCTCTGAATAGTAACAGTAGCATGAAGCACTTCCACAAGCATCTGAGCAACCAGCAGGTCACCTGTGCACATTGCTCTGCTTTAGCACAACCTCAAAACTAGATTTTAAATCCTGAGGAAACAGGATATGCGATTTGAATTGACACAACCTCATCAACATTTTCATGTTCCATCTGCCACAGAACCGTATTGTTAAGCTACAAATTGAAAACCCAGGCAAATCAGGTGCTAGGGAGATCAGACATAGATCATGCGTACTTTACAACTAGGAGTTGCAAGAAATACATTCACTTGCATGTCTAAGTTTCTCTTTCAAGACTTAACCCGCTTCCTCCCCCATTTTTCCTATTCCCATGTTCTTCCTAGCTCAACAACAGCTGGCCTACAACTTTATGACCCACTGAGTAGCTTCTATGTTTTGAAGAAATTACTGGGCTCTGAAGTGGAACAAAACCACCACCAAGCATGCTTGCAATAGCGCAAGATGAACAGCACCATGGGAACGCCTGGCAATCAAGTCCTGCTCCCTCCAGGTGAGGGCTGATGGAAACTAAAAGCTTGCATGGCTTGGACACAGTGTATCATCAGGGACATACCACTTCGAAATTTCAGAGCCACCCAGTTACCAAGGAGAAGTAAGAGCTATTAAAATATCTCTAAAAGCACTAGTACTATTCTCTTTGAAGCATCTCATCACCTGCTTTCTGTAGCCCATTAAATGCCAGATGACTGTCTCAGCTCAGCTTGAGCAGTCTGGCAGCTCTCACATACCCAGTACTTCTATAATGCTATGATCAGAGGCCATGGCTGAGCAATTCAGAGAAACTATTAATGAGCTGCAATAACACCATTTTATTTTTTATTACATACTTACTCCTCTCTGGCTATGAACTACCAGTGACTGTTAGAAATTTCTACTTATTTCTTTCCCTTTCCAACAGCTGCCCCAAAAGCTGCCAACGTTTGGTGTTTGGCAAGTCAATGACGGGCATTACATGCTCCAGCATCATGAAGCCCGAACGGTTGTTTGAGAAAGTGTAAAGACTCTTTTTTTATTTTTTAAGTTCTCATCAAAATGTCCCCATTTTACCTGTAAAATCTCATGTATTAATTCCTAATGACAATAAAAATCCTTCTGATGTGTTTCTTATTCTCACAGACTGTCCAAAAACTCTCACACAATTTTGACTCTTCCTTCTTCCTTGATGTCATCTGGAGCTGCTCAAACTGGCATCTAACACAAATTTTTAAGCAGTAATCATCAGTGTTGTTTTCAGTTACATGTTACTTCAGTGTACTGGCTGCACTGACACTAACTCACACATTGGCACATCCATATCAGTTATAAAAAAAAAAAAATAAAGAGAATAGAGAGGAAAGGAAAAAAAAAACCAGACACACACAAAAAAACCAAAAAAAAAAAAAAAAAAAAAAAAAAAAAAAAAAAAAAAAAAAAAAAAAAACAAAACAACCAACAGACCACACACAACACAAGACAAAACACCAAAGACACCTCATGAAACAAAACCCTTACTACAATGAGAAGTCCTACGGTCCTGCTCCTTACATGCTGTTTTCCTGTGGTAGGACAGAAAAATATATACTACAGAATAATGCAAAATTCCAAAATTGGTCACAAAAATACAGCTCTAGTTATTTTCATTGTGAAATCAAGATCACTCACTTCCCATTCCTGATCCCCCACTACACTTTCCACCAGCAAGGATTTAAGAAAATATTCATCACAAGGATTGCTCTAGCTGTACTCTTTTAGTTCCCTTCTATTTCTATCAATATCAATTTGCATATTCTTACATGTAGATACAGTCACAGCAATATTACCTAATTTCTTTTATTCCACTGTCTTTTCATGGAAGACTTAATTCTCCAATTCAGGTAAGTAGTGATTCTGCTTTGAACCATCTCCCAGACCCACCCAAACGTGTTTCCTAGCTTTTCTAGAGCATCTCTGGTTACTTATTACCTCTCTGCAGACACTTAAATTTACTGTCACCTTTTACAAATCTGATTTGTGTGAACCACTTTTGATTACGATCTGGTCTCTTCTTATTTCTGTGTTGAGGCATGTCCAAATTTTTCCAGCATGAATTCTAAAAGCTAGTTAAAACCAAATAAAGGCTATTTCCCAAGCAACTTCAGCTAGTTCAGATTACCACTGAAGTCATGTATTTTAAAAGCAAAAAATAGTGCATGTTTATAATCTATTCTACCCCGATTCCAATAATGGTACAGCTTCACAGTTATACCAAAATCTCCTTTTAGTGATTTCCTCTGCACTAGAAGCAGATTTTTGCACAAACATTTATAAATAAAAAAATACTGCCTCTCAAAAACCATTGTGAATTCCAAGAAATCTGCATGAATCAACACCTGAGCAGACAATGCATACTGTGAGATCCATCTTAGATTTTTTGAAACCACCAAGTTTCTACAGCCCATGACTGAAAGACATACTTGTGGCAGCACCTGAAAAATATAAATATACAGTTCAGACCTATTATTCCCCTCCAAACACTACACCAACCCGAGCACTTTCACTTCAGTATCAGTAAGAAAACAATCATGTGCCTTGCTGGTTTAACTAGTCCAAGTAACAAAGTATGTTACAGTATCCTTTTCAAGGACGATATTCAGTAAATCTCCAAGTCCCTTTTCTACAAGGTTATAACCAATGTCCCTGTTCAGTTTTAGCACCTTTACTTGCCACGTGCTCACAGTTATCAACTTAGAAGGATGACTCACTGTTTAATATGTTGGTGTCTCCTTTGGGTAAGCGACGCAGGCACATATTAAGTCTTCTCTTTGAATAGGGTTTCTTCAGTGTTTTTTAAAATCGTCTGCTGTTGGCTACAAAACTCATTTACAAGGCGATATTCCTACTTGAGGGTCAGCTTCTTCCATTCTGTTCTTTCACATCATTTTACACCCAAATGAAATCCTGTCCCACCAATTCAGACTATCCTCAGCAAATCCCTTCTGCACATGGTTGGCTGCTACTCTGAGGAAAATAAAGTTATAAACACAAGTTCATCATTGTTTGCAAGCACCTCCAGCTTCTCAAACTCATAATTTGTCAGCTGTCATGTTTCTTACATTAAAGAAAACAAAACAAGCCCAAATACAGGCATATGTGCTTTTTTTAATTTCTGCTGCTTATCATGATACAGAGATAGTTTTCTTTTGTCTTAGATGATTCAGATATTCCTAAGCACTTTAGTATATCTACTTTGCTTTCAGGTTTGTTCCTTTTTAAAATTAAAAAACATAATTGTTTTTTAAAACATTATGTCAAACATAAAATGTGACACATGCAACTCATTCACTTTTCAAAGCTTAACAAATTAACTCTTTACTGGTTTATGGTTTTGATCATTTAAGTATTTTTGTGAGTCAAGTTTCAAAGCTCATTGCTTCTCCACCATCTGTTTTCTGGACAAAAGAGCTCCCTTCTATGGAACCGGCTCCTCCACCACTTTAAGGATATCTGCCTCTCAGTGCTCCCCAGTTTATTTTGTCCTTTAATATTAGACTTTGAAATGACTCTTTCCAAAATTAAATTTGTGAGTATCCCTGTCCCCGCTTGTAAAAAAAGAACAAACAAACAATACAAAACACCCCCAAACAAATGAACTGTGGAGTTATTATAGTTCATGTTAAAGAAATGCCTCTTCCACTTCAAGACTAGACTATTTTCAAAACACTACTACTCATTTAGTGGCTGCCAGTTCATTCTTAGTCCCAAAGGCAGGAACAGATCGTCTGAGACAATTCAGCTGCAAGCCCTTTTTAACCACTTGCCTCTTTTAAAGCCCAGGTTAGGGGATGGCTTACTTGTACCTCTCTCTGCTGCTGTCTGTATCCACTTCCAACAATTCAGCTTGCAAACGTTGCTATTTCACTCAGCTGTAGTATTCCCTTAGCCAAAGCCTCTGCCAGTCTCACCTGCGTCTACCCTCTGGTTTTGTTTTGCTTTACTGCCTTAAACTCAGGTGTACTCCAAACACCCCAATGAAACAGCTCCTACTGAACATGAACTCTAGACTACCTGGCAGTCAAATCACACAGTGGTTATGCACCAGTTGATGGGGTTTGGTACTTTCACTATTATTTATGAAATCACTGGGGATTAATCTAGCCTGCAATCCAAAACCCCTAGGCAGGTGTTTTTATATAATTTTCATTTTTACATGCTGTCTGTCCTAGAATTGAATCTTTGGGAAAGCAACTGAAACACATGCTTGTTCATATTCAGTTTACTGAAGTTCTTCATTATGGGCAGTTTGCTTTTATTCAGGGTTCATATATACAAGCTTCTTAGTAGAATACATATCTTAGCCAAGCCAACATACAGATTCTTGAACAAGATGAAGTAATTAGAAATCTTATTTTTTTGGTTTTGAATACAATTTCTCTTGCATGCTTCAAAATTACTTCTGTGTTTTGAGTCTCCAGGTTCAGGATTATAATTTTAATACCTTATACAAAGATAAAATTGTCTTACTAGTAACAGGAACCATTTTTAATGTTTAAAACTTTAAGTTTATCAAATGCTTTTAAAACTTCATGACAAAACACATTAATTTTGTTTTACTTTGAGATTTTAGTAAGAACAGTACTTGTTCCAACTACAAAAGCTCTAAAAAACTAGCATGTTTGCCACAAACCCAAGTCACAGAGCAAACTGGGAGAGGGGATTAAGTCACTCTCATTAAATGAGAACTTATCCACTCAGCAGTGTTATTTGTGTTCTGGCTACAGCAGTGCTATTGCCAGACTTCTGCACTAAGTCACTGAGCAATTAATGCAATCATTTACTACATCCACTGCTAACATCGTAAGCAGTAGATCAAGGGCAAGTACTAAGGATGTCCTAGTTTTTCCACATCTGGGAACAAGAAAAAAAGGCAAGTTCACAATTCCAGGACACATAAGACAGTTTGGTTTTGTTCTTTGTTTGTGTTTGTTTTTGTTTGTTTGTTTGTGGTTTGTTTGTTTGTTTTTTTAATAATAATGCAAGGACTATGAAAAAAATTAATTAGTGACTGGCTTTGTATAATCTGATTAAAGCAAAATTAAAATCTATAGTCCAAATTAAAGGCGTCTCTCACTGTAGCACAGGACACTTATTTTAGTTGACAAAAATAATGCTTCTTGATTCTGAGAATTTTTAGGCTTGTTAGAAAACATAAACAAAATAAATAAACAAAATAAACAAAAGTGCTTATCCAATCTTAACCTTTGCAAGCTTTTGGTACGCCCACGCAACTTCCAAGAGACAAGCCTGTTACATAACTGGCTGGGACACGTTCAACCCCTTGGTTCTGTGTCCTCATGCCAGTGGGTTTTGCTCACCTCCCCTTTGAGGACTTACCATTTACATATGCATTTGTTCCTTTCAGATCCCAATTTTAAGGCTCAGAGCATCTAAAAATTGAGCGTGTAGTTCACTTCACTAAATCATCCAACCTGTGGACTCGTTCAGAGAGCTCTGCTGATGCTCCCACTCTCCCAGGCCTGGGCAACGCAAAAGGAATGCTCTCCCTCCTGGCAGGGAGAAGCGCCTGCCCAGGCGCACGGCACGCCCACGCTTCAGACACTTCCCTTTGACAGACAGGTCTTTAAAGACACTACAGACACTATTCTCATTAAATAGCATTCAAATTGGTCTACATACATTACACTTGATCAATAAGAACCTTTTAGTTACTTGACTTGATTTTGACAATTAGAACTAGCCAATATATCACTACAGGATTGCCTACTGTCCCTGAAGAGTACCCAAACCATGTCAACAAATTACTAACTTGGGTATTTTACATTTAATATTTAGTTTAAACAAAGCTGCTTACATTTTCGTGAAGTATAGTTAGGGGTTACTACCAAGTTCAGCTAACAGCTAAAGCCTGACTGAGATGATGTCAGTGTGTTGTGAAGATAAAGACTTCATCAGTAATTCTGTTACCGGAATAACATCAAAATTAAGTTTATCTTGAACTACACTTATACCAATTTTTCATTCGTCCTTATGCTCTTGATGTGTTTATGACACCCTTCCTCTGAGAAAGAACATTCTCATCTCTCTGTTTTATTGTAATAAAAAATTTTAAAATCACACCACCCCCATAGCAACATTGCAAATTAGAGGGGGGACCTCCTCCCCCAAAAAGCAGTTAACTTATGTACAACTGTGACTCATATGAGCAATTTCTATAATTTCTATATGTAAGAGTACTTTCACCCTCAAAGATCTGGGACAACTCTCTTACTTCAAAAGCATTTAATCAGAATGCTTGGTACCATTTTTTTATAACTGAACATTTCCCTACCTGAGCTATTTTGAGCCATTTGGCACATCTAATTAGGTAAATCGCTTTCTACAAAAACTTGAGCAAAGGGCATATGAAATAACACAATTCTGAGTTTACATTTGCTAATCCAAACCAAACTACAGATATAACTACAGATATTATTAGCTTGAAGCAAATATTTAAGAAAAAAAACCACAACCAATGAATAAATGAGACCCCTTTATAAAGGTACTAACTAATGACAACTTTAAATTCAGGTTATGCGTAGTTCTTAGCTAAGGTGAAAGTCTTCTGTTTGGGTGCATACAGATTTCAACAGGGGTGTAAACAAGTTTTTCTAGGATGCTGTTACTAGGAGGAACATCAACATCCAACTGGCATCAGCACCAAGTGCTTCCTAAGAAAGAGAACCTCAAGAGGATTAAGCTACAAGCCCGGTCGGAGCTAATCTGGACTGTGCTTTGACAATTCTTTTCCATGCCCAGCAGCTTTCCAAATTTCAACCAAAGCAAAAAAAATGGCATTTCCTTTGTGTAATTATGTGCATTCACACTCAAGCTTAAGCAAATAAAACATTCCTTTGCAACAAGAACAGTAACTTTGGTATTAAGCTTACTGTATGAGGACCAAAGTATGATTAAGGATAATAATGGATTTTTTTTAAAGTTCTTTGTAAACAACTATTTAAAAGTAGAAACAGCTAGTTATTTATACCTTCCTCAAAGGGCAAGTCCTGTTGTCCTACATCCAGGATAACAGTATGAACCAATGCAGTTAATTTTGTGCATGCATTCCAAATTCTTCTACATTATACATCTGCAGTTCCATATATCCTGTCTACTTAACCTCCTATGAAAAGGACTGCCCCTTCCACCCGCAATGTCCCCCAAGAAATTATAAATTCAAATTACTAGTTTACAATTGTATTAATCTAACTTGCTTTCTGTTGTATGGCTAAAGACATAGCATTTTCCAAAGATAGGGACATACTTGACAAAAAAAAAAGCCATCAAACTTTGCATTGAATTTTAAGTAGCTTCAGCTAATGAAGCACTCTCATTTTATCACTAAATTCAGGTGGTGTAGATGAAAACCAAACTGAATTCAGATGGGAACTTGTAAGAGATTTCTTGACTTCTCTTCTACATAAGAAAAATAGTCTACAGTATTAAAACTCAGTTCATTGGTATTTTAATTTGTTGTTAGGTTTCACAATTAATTTCGCACGACTAAACTGAACATAGGTTACGCTAATCGAGGACACAGTAGTTTGAGTAGTCTACAAGATTATAGGTGCCTTTGCTTAACTATTAAAGCTTCTTGTAATTTAAAGGCACTTTGACTAAAATTTATCAAAAACTATTGCTATCATTACAAATTATGTTATTATAAACTATTATAATAATTATAAAGTTATAAAATAATCTGTATTTATCATTATTGTTTATTATAAATACCAGATTCCTTCAATAAATTGTTTGTTCCAATAAATCATATCACAAGCTCTCCTACAAGTGGCTCTGGCTACCAGAGAACTGCCAGCATGGCCTGACAACAATTGCTCCCCAAGCCCCTTGTGGCTGGGGGGGGGTTTCTCCCCCCACC
>NW_008599756.1:12954-33902 GCF_000691845.1 Merops nubicus
GTGAGCACACCCCTAGTCCCTTGAGGCTACCGCCCCCAGGAGCTTCACCAAAAAAGAAAACAATTCCCTAATGCAGGCTTGGCATTCAAACTCTATGGAGTTATCTCAATGGGAGAAAAATAAAACAGAAAATTCTTGCAAGTTGACAGTGCTACTTTCATTGGATGAACTACTTCTTCTACTTTATTCCATGTGTAATAATTCCTCAAAGACGACCACATATTTACATAAATTTACATATATAAGTGCCAGTACTCACAAAAAGTTCCATTCAGTTCCAGCAACCAAATCACCTCCTGTAATACCATGAGTATACATAGTAAGATTTCACAGCACGTCTTACTGGAAACTGAGGCCATTCACAACCATTTCAGAATTGAGTATCAGTATCAGAGCTTAAATATCAAGCCCACTTCCAAGAACCATTTAAATGTCATAATTAAAGGCACTTCCATATGTACATACTACTAGGCATGAGAGTTTAATTTCACACTACATCCAAAGACAAAGAGGAATTTACAATAGCATTGATCCAAAGTTAGACAACAGCAGCTGTCTTTAAATTTTATCTTTTTTTTTTTGTTATATTAAGTAATAAGCATATATTAGAATTGTATAACACCTTAAAGCCCTTTACTTCTATATTCACCAACAGCAGCAGCACCTTGTTCAGTCTTAAATTACACATTAAAAAAGTCAGGTACTTCCAACTGGAGTTAACAACTATGAGAGACAGCATTTGAACAGTCTAGAAATAAACCATCTCACTTTTAAAGCTTCAAAAAACTGATTTCAATATTGTCTTAGACCAAAGGCTTGCTGCCCACTACCGGGCAATCCAAGATGACTAACACTTTTGCTTACTTTCACAACAACTGGCTTATCAATACTAAACTTTTCTTACATGGGGATGTTGTTTAGCTCTGCATCAAATGCCTAAACTATATTGTCTCTGATACAGCTGTGATCTCAGCTTAATTTGTAACTAAATATTTTGACCACCATATCCCTTAAGGACATGCCCAATGCAGATAAAGCAAAGAGCATGCACAGAGGGAGAAAAGTTTAAAGAACACAAATTACATGCTCAGAACTAGTGCCAAGGGAAGAGAGAATGACACTGAAAACATTACAGAGCTGTAAATTTGCTGTGTGCTCACATTTTCAACACAACCTAGTTCTACCTTCTCAAATAAGATAGACAAACTAGAGAAAGTTCAACAAAGGGCAACACAGATAAATAAAACTAATCCTTCTACACAAAAAGTGGCTAGCCAGAGTAAGACTCTTCAGCATGGAAAAGCTGAGGAACATGAGAAAGATTTATAAAATCATAAGAAACTTGGACAAACATTAATTGTTTGCAAACTCACCCAACGCAAGAGATGGAGCTGTCAAATAAAGAAAGTAGCAGGTTCAAAACAACACAAGGAGGTGGTCCCTCAGACTATGTGTAGTTAAAGCAACGAAATTGTCTGCCATTGGATTTCCAAGATATAAAAGTGTACAAAAGCCCAAGGGGACATTGAACAGGTTAGTAGAAAAGCAAAACTCTGCAGGTCACTGAGAATACTGAAATATCATTTGGCTTTGGAAGACCCAGCTACATGCTGGGGCAACACAATGCAGAATTTCCACAGAGTTTTATCCTATCCTTCTGGGGTGTTTCCTGGGCATCTAGTTTGGTCATCAGCAGAGGTAGGATAATGGGACAGATGTGTATCTGTTTTGACTCACAGGGACAATACATTTTTGTACTCCTGTAGCTTAAGACATTTAAAAAAATTCACAGACATTAATTTCAGCTGCTAATAAAAAGTTTCATAGTTAACAGCATCTGTTGGGATACCAGCCAAACATCATTCCATGAAATAAATAGTGTTTTGTGGTAACACGTGCCCACAATTTATCATCTAAAATGAAAGGTGACCAAAAGATGCCTTCAGTCATTTTACTGTTACCTGGGAAACGCATCTGTGCTATATTATTCAAGTCAGAGGAACAACCACTCCTCTCAACTGAGTGTTCATAACTAACATGAAGGCAATGTGTAGTCTATCAGCCATATGAACTCAGTGGTCAGATCAGCAACCAGGGATAATGGATACTTTTGAAAGGGTATAACACCGAATTCCTGGCAATCTGTAAAAGAACTTATACCAGGAGAGGGGCAGATACCAGCCTAACCAAGCTGACATTTCCACCAGGACTATGTATATACCAGTAAAACCTCTTCTGAGACATCTTGCTTGGTATCAACACACAGGTCTGCAGAACTCTGCAGGACTTCTGCCCTTGTAGCGCTGACTGTAAAACAGAGTGGTAGTGTGGAAATGAGACCATACTAGGAATGAAGAAAATTACCCCAGAAATACTCCCTCTCCTCTCTTCTTTCTAGATGCAACTCCAAATATAGGAATTCTGGCTCTGTAGGGAGTGTTTTCAATCATGCCTGACAACTTCAATTTTACAAATGGTCTATTAACAATCACCAAATGCTTACAAGTTCTTATGAGTATCTATCAGACAGAGAAAAATGCACTCGAGTTCAGGACCCTTGGAGCCACATAAGGATGGCAGAACACACCGCTGGCTGAGGTGCCCTTTTCAGGCCACAGATTTCTTTCACATCTAAGCACACTTTAGAACTACAGTTACACTTTCTCTAAAGAAGAGGTGCAGTAACCACTGAGAGCCTGTTCCCTTCTGACAGAGATCCAGGCATGTTTATCCATGCAAGCCACTTCCCCTGCGAGGCCAGACTGCTTCCCAGTCACAACCTTTTCCTCTCCCTCAGGAAGATGCAAAGGTGTGCCTGAAGTTCCCTCTCACCTCAAGCTGTAACTGTGTTGCTAAACAACATACACAACGTCCAAGTTGAGTTTTACAGGCAGGTTTATGAAACCAACAGCTCAAGCTGTAAATGCAACCAAGGAGAGCAAAGTTAAATTGAATTTTTTCCTAAAACAAGATTTTCTCCTTCCCTTTGTACACATTCCTTCACACCTCTCATTCTGGGATAAAAAAAATATGGCAGTTTTACTCCTCAAAATAATTTCTTACACCATCATCTTAAACATAATAAATATTATTTTCACAAAAACATTTAGTGATACTTACACAAAATTCAAACTAAGTCTATTAATACAAGTATTTACCAAATACCTTCTAAGTCACATCATTACTTTAGCCTCCCTCTCAAGAAATGAAGCTGTACAACGAGATCTGCTCAGAGTTGACAGGGTTAAAGTCCAGCAGGGAACAGATGGCTGCTGGTTCTTAATGCAACCAAGTACAGGCACCTAAAGAATTGCTAGAAGACCACGGTCTGCGTCATCCTTCAGCAAAACTATGTCAATATTAAGGCACTAAACACAAGATTGCAAGACACATATTCCACACAAATTTGAAAGATGCAAATGTATTGCCAAGAATGTATATAATTCTGCCTGGGCAGGCAGTCTTACTGACAGTGCCAAACACTTCGATCATTTTTCAAATTCAACTCTAAGTCTTTTTATAGCAGCACCAAATATGAAACTTACATCTGGAGCTTTGAAGGACTGGAGGACTTGTTTAGAGTCATCACTAAGTCTTCGAGATTAACTTTTAAAAAAAGTTTCTCTAATTTCATGTGATAGTGTCAATTTAAGACTCATGACAAATTACAAGAGGTGTCTTGCTCATGCCAGAGCCTCCCATCTCTCCAGTCAAGTCTGCAAAAGAAAATGAACTCACTCGCAGTAGGTCTTCAGAAATCCAAATTTTCACCTCAGTCTCCTGTTATCCCCTTCTGGGCACGGCAAACACACTCAGCAGCCAAGAGAACCGAGGTCTTGGAAGTTTTTTTAAATTGGCAGGAGCCCTTAAAGAGCCAGGGTCTCAATAAATCCCTACTGCCGGCAGTAAACTCCACTAAGCCCTTTAGCACATCTTCCTTAAGTGTAAGGGCTTCAAATCAGGATTTTTAATCAGAGTTGATCCATGCTGCCCACAGCTTCCAATGTTACTTCTGTTCTGGAGTTATCCTGACATGCTCCACAAACCACCTACAGAGAAGACAAATGGGAACGCTGGCACCTCCATCGAAGTGTAACCTTTCAAACACATAAGCCAGCTACAATGATGCTGCAATCAGGCAGTTGAGACTTCAGAAAATATTCTTCTCACATAACCCTACTACAGAAATAAAAATTCCAGCAAGTGGGGCAAGGAAGTCAAATCTAGCTACCACAACAAGGCTAATGGATCACTAAGTCTTACTTACACTGATGCTAGGCCAATTAGTAGCATTCAACTCCAATATTTATCGGTGTACAAGGAGCTAACGATTTATGCCCATCAGAAGGGGCAGAGTGAAAACATAATGTTATCCACTGAACAGCTACACTTCACCCTTGTGCAAAAATACTTCAACTAATGATGACTTCTCCAATAACATTTCAATTTTTTTTTCAAAAGCTACGACCAGTGCTCAAGTATTGAAGACAACTTAGTTACTGAACTCCGTTCCGAACAAATAACTTTGGAGGAGCTTTTAGGGGAAAAGGGTTTCTCCAGCATATTTGCATCTGAGTCTGCTCCCGGTTGTCTTCTTCTTACAGGATTTCATGTGTTTCTTAGCTTTGAGCAGCTCTAAAGAGAAACACCTCACCATTTCCAACAAACACAGGAGTGGGAAGTGGGTGGTTATCTTCCCATTCACATCTCAACCATGTTTTCTCTAGGAGTCAATCTGTGGAGGAAGAAAATACCTTCCATCCAGTCACATGAGGTAGAAAGGAACCTTGAATGTCTGTCCCTCTCTATAGCATGAGTGACCAACTTGTGCTTTTTAGACATGCAGAGCTTTTCAGAAGTTGAAGCACAAGTCCCAGTCAAAACTAGAACCAGCATTATGGTGGCACCTTGCCACAGGAGAACAGAACTGCAACAGCTGCTGTGCCACACGCAGCACCAAGGCCCTCATCTCATACTGTAACTTGAGCAGTCATCTCTTCCCTTCCTTCAGCCTGCAGTCCAAGACTATGTTGATATTAAGCAAGGTTAACTGCCCTTGCTTTGCAGCGTGATCCACTTCTTCAGAGCGATCATTCAACTCACAAAGTAAATTAAATCTGTCATTAGAGCATCTGCCAAGTTTCAGAACTGGCCCTCTTTGGCTGAGTCTACATTAGCTTGTCACACAGCACAACAGAAGAGGGTCAGTACAGCAAAACCCTGGTGGAGAGGTCTCAATGACCAAACTACATATTCTGCAGGAAGTTTTACTTTTGACTGGCTGTTGTCTGGTTCCGTGTGCTTATTATCTATTCGTAACTAGAGCATATCTTCCAATTCAATTTCATCTGAAAGGAATCCTAGTTGTGCACCTGAGCTGCTCCACAGGGGAGAGCAAAAAAATATAAAATAGGACAATCAAGAGATGTGCTTCAGAAGCACGTTGACCAGAACTACACTGCTAATAGGAACAGCCATTAAAAGGCTCTAGATACCTGAACAGATCATATGTAGTTCCAAGTCTACAGAATGCAGGGCAGAGTCATCTTTTTTCGCCCTACGTTCTGTCCACTGAAGAAACTTTCTTGCCATTAGATCCTATCACTGAGATGCAAACATCTGTACATACTTGAAGGTTTGGGCAGGTACAGGTATTGCATCTATGGTTCAGCTGATCTATGGAACAATGTAGTTTGAAGCTCTGTGTTACCATCGAGATAATATAAATTATGGTACCAAAAAATAGGCTTTCAGTGGCATAAATCATGGTACCAAAAGCAGTTTTTCAGTGGATGATCAAACCAAGCACCTGAACGAAGCAAGTCATTCAGTGACAGTGAGCCCCACTGATCTGGAACAGTATGAACAGCTCAGGTCTACCTTGCAATCCTTCAGTGGAGTAAGATGCCACCGACCTGGAGAGCAAACAAAGCAAAAGAGACAGTTCTGAAAGCTTGCCTTTTCACCACAGAACTGCAAATCTAAAAAAAGCAAACAAATCTCATACATTCAAATAGATTGCTTTGTCTTCTCCTTACTATACTGCATAGACAGTTTGTGGACACATACCGCAGTTATTTTTGACAAAGGTCACATCAAGATGGCAACCCGATTCACCTATGGACTTCCTCAAATTGCAGGCACACGGAAGTTGTTTGTATCCTCCAAAACTGGCATCTAGAATGTTCTTAACTTTAGAAACAGGCTACACAAATCTGATTTTCCATGCCGCAGAAATAGAAACAAAGCCACAACTTCTGTTATGAGAAAGCCACAATTGAAACAGTTCCCAAGGGAAAGCTGTAATCATGAAGGTATTTTTCCCTCATTCTTATTTTATGTTTTAGCCAGCAACAGCAGAACAGAATGGACATGTTAGACAAGGTCATCAAAAATCCAGTCTCCACAAAAACTTACCAGGTCAACTTAGGTGCAGTGTGCTTCCTCACCCTGAGACAAGCGTTTATTTCCCTTTTAATGGCCTTCATTCACTTTACTTATTCTTTTTGTCATGCACAGTGCTCTGGGCATTTCAGCAGCATGGTGAACCAGTGATCACCTTTCCCTAACATAATCATCAAGTTTCTTCTAACTGCCTATAAGCTATTGCTGTTTCGACGCCAGCCTTGCCGCTGCTGACAAAAGGTCAGAGAGGCTCAGTCGCAGGATGACTTTGTACATGAAGGCCCCAAAGTTGTCCATCCCTGCTAATTAGCATTTGGGGACAGACATCGATTATCTGTGCAAACACAGAAAAGGACAGTGAAGCTTTTGAAAAGCAGCAGTGAGGCAAGTAAGCAATTATTGATTCGCGTGTTTGCCAAACATTTTCACCCACTCATAACAAGGAGAGTTTAAGAGGATTTTCACTGCATAGCAATAACAGAGGCAGCCTCTCCAGCTCATACAAGGGAAGTCAGAACACAAGCCAGATGCAGAACTCCAACAAACACTGATTCACAGCTCCAGTCACACTCATAGTCACGTATGAAATAAGCAATTCAGCTCTCCAATAAGCCAAGAAGGGGAATGAGAGGGCAATTATGTCTCTGTTCAACAGAGTGCCATTTAAAGTATTCCTTCTGATTCAGCACCAACCCTTGTGATCAGTATTCTTGGCCTACCATCAATGAATTTAATTATACAATTACTGGAAAAACACAGCACTCTCCTTTCCCTGCTTGCCCACAACCAGTCCAATACAGGTCACAGAAATTAGTCAGAGAGAACACGTGGAGTAGCTACCTCAAATTTTACTTTTGAAGTTCAAGTCACAGAAACGCCTGGATATTAGCTCGAGCATTACTGAAAATTAGGTGTGTCATTTAATTGAGCAAATGGAGCCTAATCTTCTATATTAACTGAAACAATGCAAGGGGCCATGAAAGCCACCACCAAGTTCCTTAGCACCCATCAGTTACTTGAGATTCATCTCTGCTGTTTAACTGACAGCTGCATGTTTGGATACACATCATCTGGCAGTTTTGCCTGACTGTGGGATCTTCCTCCCCTGTTGAGCTCCCAAAGGCAAGTCAAGCTTCAACTCATCCTTAGTTCTGCCTTCTTTTAACTCCACATGCATCTCATATGCTTTAACAGCTCTGCTAAGGAACACGCTTGCTATCCCATAGGTAATGCCTGCGTTTGTTTTTTTTTTTTTTATTTTGCTACTTGAAACAGAGGCACCAAGCAATTAATAGAGATACTATAGCAATAAACACAAAATTCCTACCATTCCAGCCGATACGAGTGCATTTCAAACACTGTGTTCTTCAACAGGAACGAATTCAATGCAATGGAAACAACAGAGCCTTAGCCACGTTAAAGCAATATTGTTCTACCAAGGACTGAAACATTAGTCACTGGTTTTGGAACGAGAAACCCTTTTCCCTTTGGGCCAGCTTTGGGCTTTCTCCTCCTACATTTGGGAGCTGGTGGAGGGGAGAGAGAGCACAAGGCAGCAAGTAAGGAAGTTACAGCTCTCCTCTTTCCATTTGTGCCATCTTCAGCAGACAAAGTATTTATTTGCTTTTGTCATTACAAAGTGAAGAGGAGCAGCAAGTTTCAACACTCATACTTTCTTCAGCGTAAGAAGGATGTGCCTCTTTTTCAAAGCTGACCATTTCAGAAGGCTTTTGAAAGAGATAATGTTCTTTCCCATGCCCACATGGCACTATCAGTCCCATGCGGCAATTAATTTTGGATCCTGACTGATGCCCTGATGTTCCAAGTGCATCAGCTACACATTTAAGCAAAGGACTTCATTAAAGGACAAGATTTTAATTGAAGCTATATTCAGATACGTCTCTGAAAGCTTAAGGGAAAGGCAGAGATGTAGTGACTAAAAATGTTTTAAAGAACACGTGTATGACCTCTTTCTCCTCAGGAATTCAAGTTGTGTAGCCTACATTCAGCTCTCTTTCTTCAAGGAGCCAGTCAGACCACAGGTTCCAAGTACTAAGCACAGTGAAGTCCAGTATACTGCTGCTGCTTCAGGAAAAGCTTTCACACTAGCTCTAAGAAGCAGAGGAATAGGCAACCCATGAATATCCAAAGAGGCAGGAAAAGAAAGAGTGAAGTATTATCAGACAGTAAAACTCAGGAAAACTAGACTGTTTCTAGCCTTAGAAACAACTACAACTTAAAAGTCAGACCAGAACATGCTCACAGGGAGAGCCACTGACAGCACGAGGAGTGCAACGGTATTTAATTTAATACTTAAGCTTGGTTCTTAAGGACTTCTGTGATCCTGTTTAGAACTCTGCATTATATTTGCTGTAAATTACTACACTCATACTTTTGTTCCTTCTTATCAACATGGCTCTTCTGCTACAACATTTTTAAGTCCAGTTCTCCCAGCTGTACACAAACACAACTCTTTCCACCTGTCTGTCCATTCCACTAACCATTTTTTGCACTCCTGCCTTTATAGGATGCCATCGCAAAGCCTCTGTTTGGCAAGGTGAGATTTAAAGGAAACTACAGAAGTACCTTATTACTAAACAGTTATCTTTATAAAAACTTACATTTTCAATTAAGAACCATTTTCAAACTATCAGCCAATTAGTAATTTCATATGTTTTGCTGACAATTTCCTCCACCAGCTTGAAACATCACAGTGATAATTTTTTATTTTATCATTAATACATGCACCAAAATACTTTCAACAGACTCAGAACCTGACCAAATAAGTCACAAACGCAGGACACCTAATAGTAACCCCATGTTTAAATTAAAGGCAGTGAGCAAAACGTATGGGTTGTGCTTTGCTTGTTTCTTACAGCAATATATTCCTAACTTTAGACACTTTAATGCTGTTAATGGTAGATAAACTGCACAGATAGCAACTACTGAAGTAGACGTTACTTGAAAAAACAGCTCAACCACATTCACTTTCTGTGCTAAACCGAAGCCAGTTACAAGCATTTTAAATAACACAGGGAATGACGATTCTAATTGCACACTGCAGGATTAGATCCAAGATTGCTGTCAAAGCAACAGCTCAGAATATGTTAACTTTGAAATTACTGTTAGCCCAGGGAGTACGCTCAAGTTAGCTCTTTTTTTTTTTAACTCAGCTTCAGTTTTTCAGCTATATGAACTGCCCTTTTTGGAAACCTATCTTTACATTAATAATGTCAGCTTTTCCTTCAACATACTTCACTAGAAGACAACAATCAAAATGAGGGTGATTCAGCTGCCTCTTTACAGGTTCAGTACAAAGGAATTTATGCTTCACATCTCTCACGGTTTCACAAAGAACAACTTTTAACTGCAAAGAAGAAAAGTCCCTGGGAAGAAGTCAGCCTGAAATTAGTCACAGTTCCTTTTTATTCAAGAGCATACATTTACCAATGCAGGCAGGAGGCTTTGATCAGCCTCCTTAAGCACAGGAGACTGTTAGGAAAATAACCACCAATATTTCCAAATAGTTTTATTTTCTTACAGCTATGATATGTCTCTAATTAAAAGATGTGATTAGTAATCTCATCTGAACACAACAAGATGATTACCTAGAGATAAGGTTCAATAAATCTCTTGAGGTGAGTACAGCCTCTTACACACACGCCCTGTAGCACTCCTGCCAGACCAGAGGCTAGAGGAGGGACTAACCACAACCTGTTCGTGTGCTGGGCTCCCTGTGGAGCTAAGCTTGTGTTGGCGACCTCTTGGAACAACGGAGCTGCTCTTTACACAGAAACCCAAATAATACCTTTCTGCTGTGAGTAGCAGGCATTTGAGGAAGAGTGGTAAAGAAAAAAGGAAATTTTAAGCTAAAAATAGGTTAACAGTAACTTTTTATTATGTCATCAGGATTGTACTTTGCAGTACAAAATTAAGGAATTCTATGCAAGTTCATTTTTTCCTGCTTCTTGCTCCTCTCCTCAGGGACTAAAGAAACATTAGCCTTATCTAGGGCAAGGCCTATTAACAGCTGTCTCTCAGATTTGAGCACATTATCCCTACAAAGCAAACATCTGAGCAGCATGGTACATAAAAAAGCAATCCACCTCCCTGTTCCTTTCAATGGTCACTTCTCTTCCTGACCTCACTACACTTGCAGTCCTAAGTCTTCTGCATCACACACCCAGTATCTCCCCTCCCAGTCTTCTGCCTAGCTTCATCCTTCTTGTGCTCTGGTTTAAAACAAGAAAACCTTCCTTTTGGCCTTGAAATCAGTAGTTGCTTCAGGAAAACAGTGTATTTCTGTCACTTGGCCTGTGAAAAATCAGGCTCCCTTGCATCTATTAATCTGCTCAAGGACATTGGTAGAACTGTTGTTTTTCTTTCAGTATTACTATAAAACCTTAAGCACAACAGAAACAGCAGCTTTTGCCCTAGGTAGGCAGCATGGTGATTTCCAGTATTTATAGGGGCAAACGCACTCTCACCCTGAATTCTGTCAGTTATCTTCTCCTTCCTTAACTTTCTCTTCCATCCTTCATCATCTTAAAGATGATCCTGCCTCCCCCTAGGCCAAGTATTGCTGCCTCCTCAAAGACTAGATCTCCACGTGAGTGCCAAACTTGAGTATATTTGGGCAGAATCAAGATAAGGACAGCAGAGCTTGCACTCCAGAGCTCTATTTCAACTATCACATGCTCAAAATCCACGCAGAAGTCCCACCTTGCTGGTTAGAAATTGCACAGCTGGTCCCCAACACAACTGTTTAGCTCACTTCTCCATCCCTGTACCCATGATATCAACAACACAACAGACATGTGTTTTGACTTGGATCCTGGCCTTATTCTCAGATTTTCCTCAAAAGGAATGGATGCTTGGATGAGAAACGTGCCACTTAAATAGAATTAATTAATTCTTGGGTTTAATGTAGGTGGTAATATTGCCTTTATGTTATGTGCTGTTCAAAAGCTAAGAGAACCAATCTCCAGCAAGAGATACTGGGAACCAAAAAATAGTGAAGATTTAAATGTAACTCTAACATTTCCAAATGTTTACCACTCTTGATATACAACTCTACTATGGAGATATGGGATCATTTTGTCTCTGATAATTAGCTATGTTCCCAGTCACCTTTTAGTAAGGAATCCATTTTATTGCACTAAGAGACTTAGCTTGCTATGGAAACAGTTATTTCACATATTCAGCCAATTTCTAGTCCACAAAACAAGAGAAATGTGGCTTTTACACATCAACATAATTATTTCCTATCCTGAGGAGAGGCACCCCTTCATCTCCATCGGGGTCCTTCCTCAGAGGTTACATCACTGCTCAATGCAGAAAGCTTGAGCTTTCTTTTATTAAAAGAGCAATTTTACCACTTGCAGGCTTAATATAGTCCACATAGCTTGCAAAAAAAGAAAAAAGAAAAAAAAAAAGAAAAAAAAAAAAAGAAAAAAAAAAAACCACCTGTATAGCAGCTTAGGTCACTCGTCAATATGTGTTTCCAGTTAAGCCCTTCAGTGTCATCAACTCATCCATGGGGGTTTTGCAAGTGAAACCCAGCCTATTATGCTGTGAAAAGCTTCCATCACCTGAACACGCTTTGTCTTTTAGATCTTAATCATATAGATCTTAATTATATAGAAGCTTATGAAAGGATAATTTAGCAATGAGCTCCTTTTTCCTCCTTGATATTTAACAATTTTCACATCTTGCTTCATTTAGTTTTTACTAGCATGGTGGAACCAAAATGATGCTCAAACGACACAAATCAAACCCTAAGAAATTTAACAGCAGAGTGCACTTGGATTATTTGTCCAAAAAAAAGCAAGTCTCCAAGTACTTAATTTGCATTTGAAGAGATGCTTTCCTCAACATGTCTACGTAATAAAGCAGCTTAATATTATATAGTAAATTCATGCATTTCTACTCCCAAAATAACTCCGATGTAACACAGTAAACCAGTGCAGTCTGGGGAAACCAGTGGCATCTACTGTCATCCACTACAGCACTTAATGAAACCTTTACATAAAGGCTAAACAATGACTTAACTGAGCCAGAACCAGGCTTGACTGAAGCTGCCACAGAAAGTATTCAAAACCCAGGGAACGCAGCATTAAGGCTGCCTGTGCAACCCTTATTTGTCAGCGTAGCACACATGCTGTAACACTCAAACTACACAGTGCTTTCCCATAGATCTCCCTACTTATCTCTCTACACATAATGGACCTCCTGTGGAGATGAACACTGATGCCTAATGATTAAGCTTATTGTCTGCTGGACCTCTGTCTTATTTATTGAGGAAAAGGAACAAAAGAAGGGATCACATAAATGAGGACAAGAATTAAGACAGTAAAAAGTCGCTCTGGCAAAAGATGTCTATCCCTTCTCTTACACTCATCTCGCCTATGGTTCAGCAAGTCTCATTAAACTAAAAGAACCCAAACCAGCCAGTTTTGCATCCTACCTCTGAAGTTTTGTAGCTAGAACAGGAGCCAGAAACACAGAACGCAAAGGACATACACGGGAGTGAGACTCCCACCCCAAATACTGAAAACACCCCACAAAGAAACAGTTTAAGGCGTAGGATACTATCTCGGCTGCTCAAGACCACAAGAAAACCCTCCTTGTTCTCTGCTACCTCAACACATAAAAAGGCTGCAGTGTAAGCACAGAAGGGAACCGAGCTCAGGCAGCCCAGACAGCTTCCAGGCTGCCCGTTACGTGCTCTCTGCCTCAGCATCAGGTACACCCATCCTTGCCCTCCCACACTCCAATGCAGGGCTCTGCCCCTTGCCCTCCACTGCCCAGAGCATTCCTGAGAGCAGCACCTTCCTCCTCTTTGAACCCACTCCTGCTGCCTCGGCCGACACCAACTGCAAGTCACGCCTTGCTCAGATTCTACGTCATGAACTTGCCTACAACCAGAAACGTCACAGATTAAGTCGCTGCCCAGCTAAACAATTAGTCTTTCAAAAAAGTTTTTACCGCTTTAACTTTTGCACAGCAGGTTAACACAATGGGGAGAGCAACAGGGACAAACCCACTCCAGAAATTTATTCTAGAAAAATGAGATTTTAAAACCAGTAGCTCTCACGCTTTGCTGTACAACAATATATTCCATAAATACAAAGTTTAAATTGGCATATCGGTATACACTCATGACTGTGGGTAGTCAGGTCATTTTGTTACAAACTGTTCATTGCTTTAACAGATAAATTGCTGCTTGGAACAAATACTATTTTAGTAATCAAAGACACCAAATTTGTTCAAAACAGCCTTGCAAAAACATTCTCAGGCTCCTCTGGAAAACCAAACAAAACCAGAAAGCAAACAAGGGCATAACTATTTATACATCTACCGAGCAAACACTCTACAGCAGACAATATAGTATGAAAAGGGATGGGATCAAACACAAAAACCAATGCTCCCATCTTGGGCTGTGAAGGGGAAGACAGCTGCTGCTTGAAGTTAATGTAATCAATGCTCCCATTTTCACCCATAATTTCCTATATTTGTAAATCCACCTGTTTCAATAATATTTGTTTTTCTGAGTCAAAGCATTGACTGGATGTATTTCACCTCTCCAATGCAAAGCTCCGAATCAGGTATAACATCACAGAAGAACCGCCCTGTGCTGGCAGGTGGCAAATGCTAAACCACAGGGGTTCACCTGCACAGGTCCCACTTCATCCGAAGGAAAAGGCCAGTTTTCAGCCAGCAGTACTGCTTGGCCTGCCCGCAGCTTCCCCAAGAACATACAGTATTGCTCTACCAAGAAAGAAAGAAAATTTGCTTATCCTGATTTTCATGGCACTATCATCATCATCTAAGGATAGTAATCTAGAACACCCTGGCATATGAAGCGGTTTTCCAAAATTCTCTTCCATTACACAAATTTAAAACACTTCAAAAAATTTCTTTTTTCTCTACTATGAAGAAAAGTTGACAGCTTCCACTCGGTTTGTGGCAGGGCAGAAGACAAACCTTTCTGGATGACCAACCATCAATTCTTAAATCTTCAGGTTATCACTACCTTTTACATATAGGTCAGACAGAGGAAAATTTACTGCTTCTTAGAGAAGCTAAGGAAAAATAATTACTCCTTTTTCTTTTTAACCTCACAGATACTGGTTTTAATAGCTACTGGCTTAAACAGGAGTCAGGAGATGACATTTTCACAGAGGAGCTCTTCAAAACAAACAAAAACCAATCCACAATCTACTTCTCCATGGAGTTAAATTGTGGTATAACAATAATCATCAAGAGATGGTCAGAATTCTCAGTGCTTTCTATTTAACGCGCCAGAAAGACACCACTCGAGGCCTGATACAAGTCTTCACCCTAGGTCATCCACTCTAAAGTTTAGCGTACACACAAAAAACCAGAAAGGGTTACAGTGCTCAGTTATGCAAGTCATAAAGGTTCAAATTTATATTTAGTTCTTTAATTCCCACCTTTTATATTTAGTTCTTCAATTCCCTTCAAGTTCAAGTTGGTAAACTGTTCTATTTTTAGCTTTTGACTCTTTCGGACGTTTCCTTCCTTCTTCTGTGTAAATGCGTCACAGCTTCTCAAATGTTTCCCTTTGGCTAGGGAAGGATGCATCTGATTCCAAGCTTAAAAAAACAAAGTTCCCATACATACTCTGAGTGGTTATTGTTGGCTGAGCTGCACCCTTGTTGCGAGCTAAGGAGAGGCGAATTTGACTGCGGTCCTCGCAAGGCGCTACAGAAGACAGCGCTCTTCCTGCAGCGGCAGGTGACAGCACGCCATGGCTACCCTCTGCAAGCATCCCCACCAGCCAAACCACATCTTATCACCTTCTTGGAAGCAGGCTTGGCTCGGCTCTGCTGCCTTCATAATTCAATAGACTATCAGTAAAATTTTCCCATAATGGGAACAGAAGTGAAGAGCAGGTTTGTAACAGGCTGCTCAGCCACCGAGGCAAGAAACTCTTGTCAACTGAATGTCCTTGTTTTCCTTCCAAAGGCAGCCTTCCACTACATCTGGTGAAGCTGGCCTCTTAATTTCTATACTTACTTAATATAAAGCATTAGCAAGCCAGTTATGGCTGACCTCATCTTTCCATCTGAAAAGGTGCCACTGTCCTAATAAATTTTCATTTAGCTTGCCTTTGTTGTCCTTGGAGAAACCTGGCTCACACAGTCCCGTCAGTTAAGCAATGCACAGCACTGATAGCTCCTTTGAGCTCTGCAAGCCACAGCACCTTCAAGTCTAAACAGCTATCCTTAAGTGCAGAAACCAAGTACTTGGGGTGCACAAAGCATAACTCTAAGGGGTGCAAAGCAAGAGCATAAGCTACTCTTTTAACTGTCCCGTTTCCATTCTTTTAGGACCAACCTGATGTGCAATATGCAACCAAAATAAGTAGGTTCACAACCCTGCACTTCAGAAGAGCTAATTTTGACCTCTTCAAAGACCTAGTTGGTGGAATCCCATGGATTAAGGCTCTAGAAAGGAGAGAGGCCTAAGCTGGTTAATATTCAAGCACCACGTCATCTAAGCTCAAGATGGATGCATCCCTATGAGTAAGAAATGAAGCAAAGGAGGCAAGAGACCTGCATGGATGAGCAAGGATCTTCTGGTAAAACTCAAATGGAAGTTTACAGAATGCGGAAAGAGGGACTGGCCATGTGGGGGAAATACAGGAATGTGGTCAAAGTATGCAGGGATGCAACAAGGAAGGCTGAGGCTCTCTTGGAATTCCACCTGGCAACAGATGTCAAAGACAACATGAAGGGCTTCTTCAAGTACAGCAGCAGGAAGAGTAAGACTGGGGAAAATGTGGGCCTGCTGCTGAACGAGGTGCGTGCCCTGGTGACAGAGGGTACAGAGAAGACATGGTCACTGGATGCCTTCTTTGCTTCAGTCTTTACTGCTAAGACCTGCCCTCAGGAAACCAAATCCCTGAAGGCAAAAGAGAAAGTCTGAAGAAGAGTTTCTTTTAGTCAAGAAGGATTGGGTTAGAGATCATTTAGTCAAACTGGACACCCACAGATTCATGGGCTCCAATCCACCCACAAGTGCTGAGGGAGCTGGCTGATGTTATTGCTAAGACATTCCCCATCATCTTTGAGAGGCTGTGAAGAACAGGAGAGGTGCCTGAGGAATGGTGGAAAGCCACTGTCACTCCAGTCTTCAGAAAAGGGCAAGAAGGAGGACCCCAGAAGTTACAGGCCAGTCAGCCTCACCTCTATCCCTGGAAGGGTGATGGAACAGCTCATTCTGGAGGCATCTCTAAGCATGTGGAGGAAAAGAAGGTTCTCAGGAGTGGTCAGCATGAATTCACCAAGGGGAAATCATGCTTGACCAATCTGATAGCCTTCTATGACAGCATGACTGGCTGGGTAGATGAGGCAAAAGCAGTGGATGTTGTCTAGCTCAACTTCAGCAAGGCTTTTGACACCATCTCCCATAACATCCTCATAGGTAAGCTCAGGAAGTGTGGGTTAGATGAGTGAACAGTGAGAAGGTTTGAGAACTGGCTGAACAACAGAGCTCAGAAGGTTGTAGTCAGCAGTACAGAGTCTGGTTGGAGGCCTGTTGCTAGTGGTGTTCCCCAGGGGTCAGTACTGGGTCCAGTCTTGTTCAACATATTCATCAGTGATCTGGATTCTTCCAGGGGCAGAGCAGACCCTCAGCCAGTTTGTGAATGATACAGAACTGGGAGGAGTGGCTGACACCCCAGAAGTCTGTGCTGCCATTCAGCGAGACCTGGACAGGCTGGACAGTGCAACAGAGGGGAACCTGAAGTTCAACAAGGGCAAGTGTAGGGTCCTGTACCTGGGAAGGAATGACCCCATACACCAGAACAGATTAGACCCGCACAGAGAAGGATCTGAGAGTTCTGGTGGACAGCTAGTTAACCACGAGCCAACAATGTGTCCTTGAGGCCAAGAAGGCAACAGGTATCCTGGAGAGCATTAAGACTGTGGCCAGCAGGTCAAGGGAAGTTCTCCTCTCTCTACTCTGCCCTAGTGAGACCACATCTGGAGTACTGTGTCCAGCCCTGGGCTCCCCAGACAAGAGACAGAAACTCCGTTCAAGATACAAGAAACTACTGGAGGGAGTCCAGCAGAGGGCTACAAAGATAATGAGGGGACTGGAACATCTCTCTTACAAGGAAAGGCTGAAAGAACTGGTTATGTTCAGCCTGGAGAAGACTGAGAGGAGTTCTGATCAATGCATATAATATCTAAAGGAGAAGTGTCAAGAGGATGGCTCCAGACTCTTTTTAGTGGTGCCCAGAAACAGGACAAGGGACAACAGGCACAAACTGGAACACATGAAGTTCCACCTAAATTTAGGGAAAAAATTCTCTACTGTGAGGGTGACAGAGCACCAGAAGAGGCAGCCCAAAGAGGCTGTGGAATCTCCTTCTCCAGAGATAATCAAAATCACCCTGGACACGTTTCTCTCCAATCTACTCTAGGTGAACCTGCTTTGGCAAGGGGTTGGACTAGATGATCTCCAGGGGACACATCCAACCCCTGTCATTCTGTGATTCCGTGACTCTGAAAATGGACTTGCTAACGAACACCAGTAAAGCAAATAAATGAAGACAGGGATAAAACCTTAAAGATTAAAGCTTTATTTTTTCAAAAACAAAAATCATGTCTGTTAATTTTTTTAGCAGAGGAATCACATCCTATTTTATTACCCTGTAAATAACAGACAGAAGGCCTCTAAAGAATAGGTTTGACATCTTTTTAAGTCAGATCTTCACCACACTATGTACTATCAGATTTTGTGTAGACTAGGACAGTCCAGTCAACTTATACTTCAATTCACCTGGATTTGCTGACAGCTTTCTACCTTTTTTGCATGCCTTCTGCCGCAGATATCAAATTCCAGAAGAATTATGAAAGGATAAGACATTTCCACCTTAAGCCTAAATTTTTTAGAAGAGGGTGGGGCATGTTTATGATCTCAGAAAATGATAGAATCTTTGCACTCAATGCTGCATAACGCAACACGTCCAGAAGTTAGTGGCATGATGGAAAGTGAAAGACTTGCTACCTTAATGCTTCCTGGCAGAAAACTATATCCAATAGTGTAGCCAAGTCTACACAACAGGCACACCAAAGTCCACTGCAGTGCAAGAGGTTAGCCAAGTAGTATTTAGTATTTAAACACTCCATTTATTCTAACTCACTCCTTGGGATGTTCGTTATGCATTCTCCTGCTGTCCTTGATGTATCCTCCCCTTTATTACCTGAGTCAAGTTTAAAGAAATGTCACCTTATTTCATCCCAACGTTTAACATCTGCTTGGGCTCTGAAGACAAGCAGTCTCCAAGACTTCACGGTTCAAGATCTTTCTCCTTTCAAGAAATCTCAGCAATAACATTTACTGTTGTTTGATGGCTTCGGAATTATTTATCAGCTATGTGACTATCACAAAGCTTAGTGAAAAGCCTTTGACCAAAAGCCTTTGACCAAATGCTACCTCATAGGGTTGCAGATTTCACTGATGCACAAATATGCAGGAATTCAGTATAAAATCTAAAGTTTTTCGATTTTAATTCGCTGATTTATGCAAGAAGTGAGGTATGGACTACATAAACACAAGCAGGCATTTAACATGTCCTTGTGAGCCCTAGTGGCTGCAGTGCATTTCCCTGTTCATTTTTAGCACATACTAAATCACACTTCACTATGACCCCAGACCCTTGGCCTCTAATTGCCAAACAGTTACATATGAAGCTAACCACAGAAATCTAAACCAGTTGTTTAGACAGTCTGCAGACACCTCACGAACGACTATCACTGCTCACACATACACTAAGGCTACAAGGAAACATGAGTAATTCATAAGCTCTGGGTAGTTTCACAGATGACCCGAACACATCAGGATTACTCACGGGTGCCCCATTCAGCATCTGCTGCCAACACTTTCTCCAACCTTTTGTTAAAGACTCATCATGTATACTCAGGTTTTTAAGCTACACAAAATATTTAGCTTGAAAATATATACACACAGACATACATATCCTCATGCACATTGGTAAGACAAACCTTCCCGAGCCTCAGCCTCTTGCTGTGACTCTGACACAAAAGCTGGTAACATTAACCTCTTACATGGATTTGTAGGAATTACCTGAGCATCCTGTTGACACACTATGCAATAAAACATGCCAAACAAAGCAAACTACTGGCATACTTTGAGTGCTGGAAGCCCACAATTTTCTTTCTATCATTCACATCTCGCTTCCTTATCGTCTTAAGCCCTTAATGACAAAAAAACTTTGGGAAATTTCTCATCCCCCTGTAAAGGTGCCTTTTCCCTCTTAAGAAAAAAAACCAAACCGCCATAATCACCATAATTACAAAACAGTAACACTGATTTCAGTTCTTCAGTAACACCCAGGTTACAAAAGATCACACTGGAAGTACCAGCAGCGAGATGCACTGTTCAGTAAGAAAACCTGTGAGGTACCTGCAGTGGTTTCTATCAATCAGTGCTACTGCCACTCAAGCATGGCAGTAACAGCGACACAGGAGATGAAAGAAATTTGACTAAATGATTTGAGAGGATTCCACTCAACAACCCTGGAGAACAAATCTATCCTTTAACCAAATGCATGACAACAATTAGGCTATCTTGTGCAACCACAAGAGGCCAGGATCAACAGCTCCAGTTTCAGCTGAGTTACAGCAGCGATTTGGCAGAGAAGCCACTGGAAAGGTCTTTGTATCTTTAACGCAGTCTTGTCACTCAGCCTGTTTGGTGAAACTTTGTGGACACAACTCATTTACGACCCTCCTCCTCTTTGTGTATCAATATACTACTCTAGAGGCTGAAAATCGGATGCTTTAATGTACTGTAGCGTCTACTGCTAAAAGCACTCGAGTTGTTCCTCGTAGTTTCAATTCCTCCTCCTCACTACTGGGTAAGTGATCTGTTTTCTCAAAACAGCAGTATCCTTCCTGAAGGAATATGACTCAGCTTTGCAGATCATCAGCATCACTTCACCAGTACTCTATTTTTTTTCATTTTGCTGCACCAAGAAAAATGTTAAGTTAAACAAAAGATCCTTCTCCAAAACAAGCAATTTTTTTTTTTTATGAGCACAACCAAACAGATGCAACCATTACAGTCATTAGGTTTAAAATAGCCTGCTATGACCTTCAGTATTTCTATTCTACCCAGTAGCCACTTATTTTTTAAGATTAGACTTGGTTCTCAGCAACTTCAAGCAGAAAAGCTAGTTTCCTTTGTTCTCATTAAAGTCACCACCTGCTTTCAAAAGATTATCTGTCCACCACTAGTGCATTTCCAAAGTTTCGATGTGTTTTTCCTATTTTTACACTTTTACTGACCACAAACAGCTATTTCAGTGATCTCACCTCCTTCTTCAGGCTGCAGAGCAGAATCACAGAGCAATCTCACCCTATTAATAAACTGCCCTATTAGTTTGCATCTACACAGGCCCATTTGTTGTCGCTAAAATTATTTATTTTTTTTTTTACTTGAAAAAGACAACATTATCATTTTCTCTTTCTATTGGGGTAGGGAAA
>NW_008599756.1:33933-39146 GCF_000691845.1 Merops nubicus
TTTGTTCTATGGGAAAGCTTTTGGAAGCTGCATGATATCTCAGGTTGAAATTTCATACCTGTTTATGCTATGTTGCAGTGGGACACTTAACTGGAGAGAAATCACTTCTTTAAAAAATTACTACTATCCAACTTGTCTACAGAGTGACCGAGATCTACAATTAATGAAAGCCTCAGCTGCTTTACATCTCTTCCTACTACTGCCATCTCCTTTCTGATCACAGCCACACTCCATGCCAGCTCAAACATACTCCTCTCAAGAACAGGCCTAGCTTTTCTCTAACTCCCGTTTACCTTCCACTCCAAATGTGCATTTAGTTTATCGACTGTCAGCTACCACAAATGTTACAAGTAATTCTCTGTCACTTCTTAGAAATATTGATAAATTCTGCCTTTGACACTTTCAAACACACCCTAGCCTCTAAAATTCTCTGTCCTTCGTTATCCCCAGAGAAGTTTGGCTGTTCCGCACTAAGCACAACAGCTGCTGCATTTCACACTGAAGCACTCTGTCCTGTCTTCATTGTTCCAGGAACCATCAAACCAACAACACTATTCCCAGGGTAATTTCTCTGTTCTAACTTCATTGTTTCTGTAGTTATTTTTGTTCTGCCTACTGCACATCAACAGCTATGAAGTTGTTACATTTCTCTATGGTATTTTTCACAACATTGTTCCCCCACTCCAACTTTAATCATCTTATTAAAATCGATGATGCTGGAACTGGATTCAAAACTTCACAAAGAGGACCTGCTTCTTTTGTAGCCTGGGTCAACCAGAACTAACAACAGCAATACTGCGGCAATCTTCTCACTGACTAAAGAAACACAAAATGACAAAGTAATAGATTCTTGAAAAGCTGACGCAACACCTTGGTTTTTGGTTTGGGGTTGCTGGGTTTGTTTCACACAAATGCCATTGTCACTCTAAGCTGCATGAAAGAATGGACAACTTGTTTCATACTTTACATTCCCTGCATGCTCATCACTTCTTAAATTCCCTCAAACACACCTCAGCTCCTGACACCCCCAGGGCCAAGAATAAATACTTGCAGAGGACAGCACGGAGATAGGTGGGGTACTACCAATGCTGCCTGCCAGCACTTCACTTCTGGCTTCACTATTACGTGATTTTTGTTAGACATTTGTTACCACTCACTACTCTAGCTACTCTAACTGCTATGCCAAGTAAGCCACATAACCACAGCTCTGACTACCTTCTCTGTAAGTTAGCTACTATATGTCAGCAGGAGATGGAAGAGCATTCTTAGAAAGCTACTATCTTAACTTTATACATTGTGTTCTGCTTCATGGATTAAAGATGAAAATTTGCCCAACACATGCCCAGTACAAAAGTTATTTTACCCTTAATCTAAAAGCTAGCATGTTTTTTATTAGTATTATTAATGGAAAAAAATGCTGCCTTTAACTGTATGCTCCCTTTTTCGTTTCCATGCTATCTTTCCCCTCCCTCTCCCTTTTCTTCCCCTCTTCCTAAAAGGCTTTCTCTACCACAGCAGCATTTCTAATGTTGTCTGCTACAGGCAGTCAACTTTCTCAGCCGCTATCACACAGGACACTAATGTAAAGCAAGCAAGGCAACAGTATGTAAAACAGTATGATCAGGAAGTAGTAAACCTTAGGTCTTCCCTGTGAACCTGAAATCAAATTTCTGAATAAAACTTTTGGGTTTTATCTTCATAGTATTGTTTGTTAAGTGATGTTCATGAAAACTAAGCAAACCAGATGATTGTTATTTAAGTGGAAAAAAAATAATCCTCTTCTCATGGTAGTCATTAATATTTCCTATATGGTCTCAGCTGTTCAATTACCATCCTAGGCCGCTATAGGCAGATTTGGTTGAACCCAGAATGATCCAAGTCTCAAGTCACCAGTATTTGCCCATAATCACGATAGATTTCAAATCCAATTTTCCTAAAATACTCACCTCGAAATAAAATTTGAAATCCCTCTGTCATTAAGCTTACAGTAAGAAGCACATAGCCAAGCAGGAAAGAACAAGTCCACAATGTCAGAACCAGGTGCTATTCAAAGCTGTCCTGGCTACCGGCCTTCTTCTCTGAGTGCACCTCGGGACAGGCAGCACGCTCCACTCACGACACCCTTCTCCTGCAAACCCACCCTCATCTCACAGACTTACTCCTCCTGACAAAGGTGGAAAATCCTCCACCTTTTCGTTTTCTCAGACCAAGTATGATTCACAGTTATATTCGGATTTGACCTGGAAACACTTGCTCACTCACCCTAGTGCCAAGACGTCCACGGTCCCCTGGTTTTCCTTTGTTTTTCAAACATTTCTGTCTCTCCAAGAGATTCCTGCCCCTTGCTTAGTATGTCAAGTGTGCTCCTCCTGGAAACGTGGCACATGTTCTCATTAACAGGTGGTGACAATATGAATCTTCTGAATGGCTTTGAAAACTGTACCGTTTGTCCATACATGAATTAAACTATGGCACAGTCTGCAGAAGCTACTCATACAAAAAGGTATATTACAGGAAATAACTACATCCACTTTCATCGCGAAACTGTGACGAGTGAGCTGATAACCTGGGGTGGGTTTTCTTCCACTGCAACTCACCAAAGTCATCTGTATAGGCACTTGCTATACTGTCTAGCTAGGTGCTGACTGAAGTGCTTATAAGCCTCCTTCTCTGCATTCTTTGGTATTTACAGATTTCTCCACCAACCCAGAAAAGTAAGTTTCATTACAAAATGTAAGATTAATATCTATTTTACTTAGATGAAAATAAGTTCTGTTCTTTATGTTTGGAAACCAAAATTCATTAACTTCACCTACCAAAAAATTCTTTGGTTTGGAGGACATGACTTAAACTTAACAGACAACTCTCATTCCTGCATTCTAAACATGTCAGCTGACAGTCGCTCTCCCAAAGCTGCAAAGATAAAAATTTAAGCAACGACAAAAGAAAAACAAGCAACGAAAACATCTGTATGGTGAGTGGTCTGTAAGCCATCACTTGATGGCAGTCCCTCAAACTCAATTCGCTCACGTTAGCTATTTTCATCCTTTCTGAATACATAGGCTTTTACATTGAAACCTAGAATACATTTTGAAAAGTTTCATTTTAATACCTTTTCATACAGAATAGATCTTGTATTCATAACACATGTATTAACATCCATTCACACAGCCACTGGCACCCTACGCCACTGGGTTTCCGTAATTCTAAGAGATTTTATTAGTCCTTCCACGTCACACTGGTGCACTTTTTAATAAGAAAAAAAGGGATTCTTGCCTATATATCTTCAGCACAAAATATATCCCTGCTTTCCGTTTACAGTCATCTCTAATCTCCACTTTGCATATAGGACAGAAAGGCACTTCCTACCACCATTGTGCTTTCTCTGTCAAAATGTAATTCACTTTGCTTGGCACTCAACTCCACTTCTTAGCAGTTTTACTCTTAATCTTGCCACAAAGAAGGTAACAGATCTAACAAGGTGTTCTTGTCTTTTCAAATGCAAATAATGAGATTTAGATAGCAAATAGATAGTGGAAAGTAAGCTGCCTCTATTTCTTCAAATTCCAATAAAGGGATACTTCATTTAAATTCAAGATGCAAAATCCCTGTTTTCATACTACTATCTCACTTCCAGTTCAGCTGCTTTCTTCAGATTTCAATTGCAATTTATTTCCTCAATAACTCAGAGTGAGTTTACATTTCTATAACCGAAGTGAAAACTGGCAACATACACACTTCAAGTGATGTGAACCTAGCTGCTATTCAATAGCCTAACAAAGCATCTTCCAAATAATGAAACTCCATTCTTTAGGCTGCTTTAATTCTGCTTCAGGCTTAACCTTCCAAAAGGACAGGAGGAAAGCCAATAACCCCACTGGCAGCTCAACTCGCCAATTTAACTAACCTAAGATTAGAACTGATTGTTCAGGCGGGTTTTTTGTTGTGGGTTTCTTTTCCTCCTGGAAAACATTGTAACTTTGTTACTCAGTTTCTCTTTTAAGTAACAGCTACAGCTTTGCTGATGTTCTCTGCAAGGGACAGGAAAAAGGAAGCGTTTGTCATTGTAAATACCACGAAGAGAAAAGTATTTTGTCTGCTCCCACACACACCAAACAAAGTTTTCTGCTTGTTCATCGATCACTGTGTCCATTGTGTTTCACTGAAAAAAAACTGTGCCTCCTGTTCAAACAAAGGGAAGCACTGGTGATCTCTTAACAGACCCTTTCCTTATAAAAGAGCAGATCATGTAATGAGGTGGAGCTTGAAGAGCTCTTCCCAATATCAAACACTCACGAGAGATGCCAGAACATTTTCCAGCATGTCACAGACCAAGCTGAACCAGATAATCTCCACATGTAATTACAAAAACAAGAATGCCAGTTGTTAAATAGGCTGTAAGAGTTTTTCCGATAATCATTTTACATGTCCTTCTAATGCTTTAAGATTTTCAGTTGCTGCAAGACTAAGCTCAGCACAACTTCCCTGTTATCAGAAGTTACAGGTATCAGAAGTCATCACTGCCCCACTTACGAGCTTATCAACTCTGTGCCATCCCTCTACCTACACATAAATGTGGAAGTTGACTATTAATACAGCTGGCAGGGCACTCCAGAACTGCATGATTACTACACATGTACCCATTCGTAACTACACTAGGCAGACTGCAAGTCTACTGTTGTAATCCATCATCTTGCTTTCAGCGGATTTTTTTCCTGAGAACAACAAAGCTCAGTCCTTCTTCCCTGATAAAACCCACCAAAGCCAGCACCTTGACTCAACAAGGAGATTCGTCCTCGTTGCCGTCATATGAAACAGGTTGCCGAGGGAGCATCAGGTCCTCCAGAGGGATGCAGCCCCTCGTTCAGACCACCCGCCCAAGCAAACGCAGCTCTGAACCCTGCCTCGGGGATGCCTGCCGCAAATCACACCTCCTCCTTCACACTCATTAAATCAAACACATTCAACAGCAAGAACCGACCGCCAGCAGCACTGGTTACACCGTGTCCCACCTCCCTCATGGACTTCGCTTAAAAACCCAATTAACACAGATTTTATTATTGCCATTATTATTACTGACATCATTATATGTCATTTGTTACACAGAAAATCAACATTTCTCCTCATCTTTCCAGCGGTGAGTCTGCATTTTCCTTGCTCGCCGCTCCTTTTTAGGCATCCAAAGGGAGCAAGTGCCCAGGCCTGCCCTGCCG
>NW_008599757.1:0-912 GCF_000691845.1 Merops nubicus
TGGTCCCATAGACTTGTGGGTGTCCAAGTAGCTTAGCAGGTCGTTCACTGCTATTTCCTGGATTATGAAAAGATCATTCTGTTCTGTCCCTTTATTCCAGCTCAGGAGACTGAATATTATGAGTATAATTGGACCAACTGTTAAAGACTGAGGCAAGAAGGCATTAAGTACTTCACATTTTCATCATCCTTAGTAGCAGTGTTCCTTCTTGCATCCAATGATGGATGGAGATTATCCCTGGTCCTTTTTCTGTTGTTAATATATTTGTAAAAACACTTTTTATAATCCCTTGCAGAGGTGGCCAGGCTGAGTTCCAGATGAGCTTTTGCCACCCTAATGTTTTTTTCTACATGACCTGACTAAATTCCTATACTTTTTCTGAGTAGCTTGCCCCTTCTTCCAAAGGTAGGAGACTCTCCTCTTCCTCCTAAGCTCCAGCAAAAGCTCTCTATTCAGCCACACAGGTTGTTTTTCCTTGCCATTTTCTTACACTGACTGATGGAGTTATCTCTACACTGACTCATGGATGGCAAATCTACATCATGCCCAGCAGTTATTTAACAATTAACAACACACAATTTAATTCACTGGCTATTCTACCCTGGAATTAAGTCCCCTTATGGCACACATTGGAATTTCTTGTCCTCCTGCATCACCCACCAGGTGCACCCAGGTCCTTGAGCAAAAGCAATCCTGTGGATGGGTTTGCCTTTGACAGAGGCAGGCTTCACACAGACCATCTTCCCCAATATGTTCTTCAGGTACACTACAGGGACTTTATCTCCTTCTACAGAATGTGACAGTTTTGATTGGGCAGGGCCAGATTGATTGGCAGATCCTCTTGTGTTGACCAACCAGGTGGCCTTTGCCAAGTTCATGTCCAAATGCTTAAAAGTTCCTCCCCCAACAGCT
>NW_008599758.1:0-857 GCF_000691845.1 Merops nubicus
CTTGAAATCCCTGTTTCCCCTGTGGGTAGGATTGATTCCAGGCTGGTGCTAGAAACAGCATTGTTGGTTTTTCACACACAAAACAAAACAAAACAAAACAAAACAAACCTCTCTGAAACACCACTTCTGAAAGCACCAGGGATTGAGGAGTTCAGATGCAGAAGGTGCGTACATGTAGATGGACACATACCCCTATGTCTGCTAGGAAAGAATCACAGAACCATCGAATTTCTGGGCTGGAAGGGACCTCCAAAGGTCATCTAGTCCAACCCCCCTGCTATATGCAGGGACATCTCCAACTCGATTAAGCTGCTCGGAGCTTCATCCAGCTTGATCTTGAATGTCTCCAGGGTGGGGCCTGCACCACCTGAAGTGCACGTGGAAAAACTGTTTGCCGTATTACCGTTTGTTATCCGAAGCATCATGGGTCCAGAGAAGTGTGAAGAGATGTTGTTGCAATAAAGCAAGCAAAACAAAGGGTTTTCCTCTTTTATGATGTTGTCAGTCACCGGGTTCGGGAGGCAGGCTGACCCGCTGTTCGTGTCTAAAAAAAACGGAGCCTCCTCTTCTCCAGGCTGAACAGCCCCAACTCCCTCAGCCTGTCCTCACAGCAGAGCTGCTCCAGCCCTCACAGCATTTTTGTGGCTCTCCTCTGGACATGCTCCAACAGCTCCACGTCCTTCTCATGCTGGGGGCTCCAGAGCTGGACACAGACTCCAGGTGAGGTCTCAACCAGGGCAGAGCAGAGGGGCAGGATCACCTCTCTCCATCTGCTGGCCACGCTGCTTTGGATGCAGGCCAGGATTCAATTGGCTTCTGGGGTGCTGCTTCTCATTGGTGGCTCATGTCCAGCTTCT
>NW_008599759.1:0-3046 GCF_000691845.1 Merops nubicus
AACCCCTGACTTTCTGTGATTCTGTGACTTGCACACTGAACATGTTAGATAAATCCAAACCCATTATTTTTTTTCTTTACACGACTGTGGTGTTAATTGAGGTTTTGGGTTTATTTAAGACCAAGCCTGCCAAGGAGTGAACTATATTTGAATGTTTGGCTCAAAAGTACCCCCTAAAATTGCAACTCCTGACATATTGCATTGCTGGAAAAGTTATTTTGACTGATAACTGAGACCTGTACAAATAGTACAGAATTATGGAATTAATATATGAATCAAATACTGCTTCCCTAGCTGTCCAGTTCAGTGAAGTAAGCTTATGAGGTGAGGTGAGTATCACTTCTATAACAAGTTCAGATCAAGATCAAGTTCTAAGGAAGTCGAGCTGCTGTATATAACCTGAAAATTACATTGTAAATTGTTTGATTTCTATTTCTGATCTCATCTATTTCTTGTGCACAAACTTAGATCTGAGTGTATTTTTCTGACTGGTGTTTTTCTCTTCTTAATACACAGCTCATGCTAGATACGTGGAATGAATCCATATTTTCAAATATAAAAAATAGGCTCCAGGACAGTGCAATGAAGCTAGTTCATGCCGAAAGGCTAGGAGAAGCTTTCGACTCTCAGCTTGTTATTGGAGTTCGAGAATCATACGGTATGTCTTGCAGAGGCTGGACTCTGTTGGCTCCTCACTTCAGGGAATGAAGTTTCATCATACAGTGTTGACAGTTGTGGTGGTAGGGTTGGAATGACTATCGCAGCATTTCTTTGGTATTGATGTGATGGTGATATGTGATACCAATTAAATTCTGTTTAAAATCTTTAATTTGCAAGTGATCTAACTATGCATCAGTTACCGCAAAATCAGTGTTTTTAAAGAGCAAACTACTTTTTGACCTTTTAGAGTTGCAGATATAACCTTATGTCTGTGTTCCTTTCTGTAGCCTTTCTGATACTTTGGACACTTTCAAGAAGTGCCAAACTTGAAGACTCTCAGTCTTTGTCTTCTTTTCAAACCAGATCTGTCTATCTGAAACTTCTATGACATTTCACTGTTGCCTGCCTCTTCTACAAAGCTCTCCAGCCTATTGAATTAAACTTCTGGCTAGTACCCTGGTGGCTTTGTAGATGTCCAGTTCTAATGTTTTTTTTTTTCAAGTGTGTTCCATTTAAGGACATTATTTTCTCTGTAACAGTTGAGAGGAAGACAGAAGCTTTTTTACAAATAGTGCAAAGCACTGCTGGGTAGTAGTAACTCACTGTTTCCATTCTTAGAAAACAGGGAGGAAAAAAAAAAACAAACCAAAACAAAACAACAAATGCCAAAAAAAAAAAAAAAGTACAAAGTGAAGACATTTGGATTCTAAGAACAATGTCTAAGAAAAGCTGTTTGCTCATTCAGGTGTAGAAGTTTTTAGTTTAGGTATTATGCTAAGCTTTTTTTTTTAATTTTTTTTTTTTCTCTCCAATTTTGCTGTTATATGTGTATTGCTGGGTACCATGTTTGAATGTCTGAAGTGTTGGAGATAGGTATGCAGTTCTTTGCAGTTTTCTATAGTTAATCTAAATGTCTCTGGAGCAAGAACTGGACAATTTTGGTTACCTTTAGGGATCAGAGTGTGTTTATAGGATACTTCATATTGTTCACTGCAGCCTTTTAATACAAGACTCACTTGAATGAGAGAAACTTGCTTATTATTAACCACTTAAGTTTCCAAGACTTGAGAGTAAGTTTGGACTTTCTCTTTGCAGTTAACCTTTGTTCTAATCCTGAAGATAAACTTCAGATATATCGGGATAACTTTGAAAAGGCATATTTGGATTCAACAGAGAGATTTTATAGAACACAAGCTCCTTCTTATTTACAACAAAACGGTGTACAGAATTATATGAAATATGTAAGTAAAAATTCGGTTATAACTTTGTTCTGAAAGTGTTAGGACTTAAAATGATTGCTGTTCTCCTTTTGCACAGGCAGATGCTAAACTAAAAGAAGAAGAGAAAAGAGCACTACGATATTTGGAAACAAGGCGTGAATGTAACTCTGTGGAAGCAGTAAGTATAATGCGTAGAAAAATTGTTGTATTTTGTGTAGTATTATTACATTGCAGTTTTGATTTTTTTTTTTGTGTTACAGCATTCCTTGCGGGCAGTAGATTGATATGAAACTGTTGATTTTATGTTTTTTAATCATCTTTTTTTTTTTTTTGTCAAAAAATCTGTATTAATTTCCAGTCTGGCAATTTCCAATTTCTACAGATGTTCTACTAGTGAATGTAGATCAAAAGTTCAGACTGAAGTGCAGGTTTCTGTTTAAGTTGATTTTTATTCTTTCGTTTTTAGTCAGGTATGATTTTTTTTTTTTCCCCCTATGCTTAACAAGCTATGAGAACAATGTTTGAAAATAAGCTGACCAATCTAGTGGCTAAAGGCTTTCTCACTGCTCATTTAGAGCACTGATTTACTGCTCATTGCAATCAAAAGGAGCAATAGAAATGTTATTAAAACTGTTCTAGATTTACTGTTAGGTAAATATATACAGCTATTTAATATAAAGGATTTTTTTTCTTTTTTTCCTTCCCCTTCCCTCCCTTCAGCAAAATTTTACACAGTGCAGATGCTGGAGGTAGATTTAACTGCAAAGAATAGTTCCTAACTGTCTGTGTTGAAATTAGTTCAGGAGACAGGTTACTTTAAATAAACAGACTTTAAATCTGAATTTTCTGCAGTGGATCAAAATGCATTGTATGTCTTTTGTTAACTTGCAAGTCGTTTAGTTTTGCACAGCTATAAACTGTGACCCATATAAAGAGGCTGACAAAAGAGAGATGGCCCTGGCATGTACGGGCACTTTCTGTCCTAGCTCTAGCCATAGTGTCTTGTTCAAGCCAACCAGCCTGGTCCAAATAGAGTAGGCTGGAATGAGAGCTATTCTTAGATGTATACTTGGAAACTAAGTAGGGTAGTTGATGTTCCAAAAGTGATGGCTCCCTTGAGAGAAAAGAGTCGACAAGTACTGAGCTCATGACTGCTTTGGAAGAGA
>NW_008599760.1:0-771 GCF_000691845.1 Merops nubicus
GCTGCTGTGCCAGCTGTGCCCGCACGGCCTGCGCCTCGGCCTGGTGGTGCTGCTGCAGCCGTGCCACCTCCCCACGCAGGCTCTCCTGCAGCTCCACTCGCCGTGCCCGCTCCTGCGCGGGGCAGAGCACGAGAGGAGCGTGCGAGGGCAGCGTGGGGCTCTCCAGAGAGCCAGCCTGGGCACGCAGGAGACCCCTCCGGGAGCCAGCCCACCGCACAGCACCCCCTCGGCTAACAAAGCATCAGAACCTCTTGCTTACAGGAGCAAGACTGTTCAGGGAATGGGTCAGGAAAGAAGAAAAGACCCATGAAACTAAGGTTTTGTCACACTGCTGACTGTACAGTCAAAAACAGGATGCAGAAGGCTTCCCAGAATGGGTCCCTGCAAAAAAAAGTGTGAACAATATTCTCTTGCACACAAGTCCAGAAATATACATGGAAGTTGCCTGCACAGAGAATATTTTGACAGCTTATCCTTATAACCCTAACCTAAATTCACTTCATAGCAACAATGCCCAGTGCTCCCAGCAGAAAGGACACGTCCAGTTCTCAGGGCAGCTGAGGTAGGCAGGCCTGGCCAGGCGCCGTGCCAGCCAGTACCTCCTGCTCATGCTGATCTCGAAGGCGTGCCAGGACCTCCTGGTGCTCCTCTTTCATCCTCTCCATTTTCCTCTCGTGCTCTTTCTCCACCTCCTGGCGTTTCTCTCTCAGAAGCTCGCTGAGCTGCAGAGATGACATGGGAAGATGTTTCCCTGAACTACAGCGTTGCACT
>NW_008599761.1:0-19713 GCF_000691845.1 Merops nubicus
GCCCCTGCGCCGCCGCCTCGTCGAGGCCATGCTTCCCGGTTGTGCTTCTCTGCAAGGTCCTGACGTTTTCTCCGCGTTATGTGGTCCAGCTTCGCGTTGAGATTTTTTTTTTTTTTTAAAGTTACCGTTAACTCTTGTGGCTGCTCGGGCGGGTAGGAGCGAGTTTGCCTGTCTCTGAATGCTACTTTTTTCACAGCTGGACGAAGTTTTGAAAGTCCGGAGCCCAGGGTTCAGCCTCTCACTCCCTGGGAGGGAGCCCAAAGCCTTGCCATTCAGCAAGGGCATGACAGCCCGACAAATCCCCAACCTTGCTACCAAACCTCCCCGCGGAAATGGAGGCTGCCTTTGCTGAAGTGGAGGAAATCAAATCCTTTTGTTTATTCCAAAGGCTCTCTGTTTTATCTCTCACCGGGCTGTGGTAATTAAAGGAGACCTGTGCTCGAGTTATTTGCCTGGCTTTTGTTTTCTCCGAAGGATTTTATTCCCTCCAAAAGGGCATGTGGAAATATTTAGTGTTTTCAGCTGGATTTCGTTTGCATGCTATTGATTGGTTTCTCCAGCAGAGAGATTTTCTAAGGTGCGGTGGAATATTCCAGCCCGACAAAGGCTTGTATTACTGGGGATTTTTTAATTTTTTTTTTCCTCCCCCAGCCTTGGCCCTTGCTCATCCAAGTCACTGTTTTGGGGTAGTGGGTGTACTGGGGATATTGGTTGTCATTTGTTGTCATCCTGTGGGATCCAATGGGCTCTAACCTGGCCTTTGCCAGGGAGAAGAGGCTTTTCTAGGGAGGGCTTTTCCACCTGTTGAAAAGCCAAGATGGGAGAGAGGTAGTATGCTGCTCTTCCTGATGTTGCGGGGAAAGTCAATTCAGTAAGTCTGGTTCCATTCCTGCGCTGTCTGGGATTTTGGCCCAACTGCAGGCCTGAGGAAGATGGCTTTGGAGCTCTGCTTAGATGAGGCAGCCTGGCCTAACTACAGCCAAAAAGATCCTTAACAGAGTGGAAATCAAGTGCAGAGGATTTTCCCCTCAGCAAACGTTCCCTTCTGCAGAAACGCTGAGCACCCTCCAGCCATTTTGTATGGGAGCACTTTGGGTGCACAGACCATTGGGAGACCCAGGCAGCTGCCTGTCTGCTGGGAAGCATTAGGATGGGGGGTTTGGAGGAGCTTGGCTCCTGGCTAGAGCAGGATCACCAACCTTACCGTGGGCACGAGTGGAAACACAAGAGCTGCTCCCCTTTCCAGAGTCTGCTTTGTGGTTATACCTCAAACGCGGTAGCCCCCAGGGCAAGCAGCAAACAGAAATAAGGTCAGGCTGTGGTGTTCCTGTTATTCCCTGCCCTGGCTGCCTCCCCCTTCTCCTCCCCTCCAGTCTCCATCCCTGCCGACCCCCATCCCTCCCGGCGCCTCTGCCCGCCCGACCTTTCCCATCACTGCTTTCCCACCAGGATGAAATATTTATTGAGGCTCTGTTACCCTTGTTTTCTTGAAAGCGTGTTTCACACTTCATTTGCAGGAGACATTAAGAGGGTTTTCCTTCCTTCTCGCTGGGCAGTGAGATGGTGTGTGCGTGACCATCCTGGCCGGCCCTGCTCCTGCCTCACTAGGGCAGCGTGGCCTGGGCGAGGTGGAACATCTCAAGCAATGGATGATGAGTCTGTATCCCTGCCATGTGAGAAAGCAACTAGAAAAAAAAATAGCTGGTCTGAAATCCAGCAAAGAGCTGACCCATCTGTACCTGGCTGCATTGCTCCTCCTTGCCCCAGCTGGGATGTGATGGGTAGCAGGAGTGCGATTGTCCTGTGGCTTTATGGAAAAGTTCCTGATCCTGATCCTGGAGTGACTCTGCTTGGATTTACCCCAAAGAGTAGGGTCAAGGTTGGGTGCTGTGCCTGCATCAGCCCAGAGCAATGCATGGCTCCAGCCTTCCCTGAGTCTGCACAGCCCCAGGGCTGTGGTCCAGGTTCCTGCAGGAGGGGCCATCCCAGAGGGAGGAATTGCTGTTGGCATGGAAAGCAGAGCTGTGTCTGGGGACCTGTGTCTGTCCCATGGGGCTACTGTCCCCATGTGGGCTGTCTTTCCATGGTAGGGGCTTGGGATGGCTGTGGGTACCGCAGGCATCTGAATTGCAGAGCGGGCAGGGGGCCCATGGCTTTCCTGTGCCTTTGTGGGGCAGATTCCAGGGGGGAGAAAGCTGCAAGTAAGTAACAACTGATCCACTCTGGCTATGTGGGTGAAAAGGGCAGGATGGGCTTCCCAGTGTGTGTCCCAGGGATTGGGATCCCTGGGGATCAGGGTGGCTGTAAGCTCCCATCCCCATGGGTGACATAGCTGTCACTGGCTCTGCATCCCACCAGGAAGGATGAGGTGTGTGGGCAGAGCTAGCTGGGGCACCCAGACAAGCTGAGGGGCAGACCCCTCATGGATGGTGTCAGCAGCAGTGGGTTACCTGGGCTATGGGCAGTGGGGTTATGGCTGGTTCCCCTCCAAGCTGGCTTGTTTTTAGCATGACCACTTTGTTCCCACCAACTCAGGGTGCCCCTGAGATGGGAGGAGCAGCTCATCCCTTCCTTGTGTTATGTCTGTGTCTCTGCCAGGGTGACCTGTGGTGGCACAAATCCCAGCCTGCTGAGGTCCCTGCTCCTGTCATAGGGTCCTTAAAAGCGAATGGAAGTTAAAAACACGTGTCCTTAAGGCTAGGAGGTGATCACCCCCTGAAATAGCTGCTGGCCTGAGGTTCTGGAGATGGGCATTCAAGCTTCCTGGACAGGTTATGTCTCCTCCCTGGAGCTCAGGGATGAGCAGCTGTTGCAGCTGTTGTGTAGGGCAGATGGAGGCAAATGAAGATAAGAACAGAGACTTTCCTGGGTTGTTTTTTTGGATCCTGACCATGAAGCCATGCTGCTCCACAGTGAGCACCTGTCTCTGCTGTCTGGTCCCACCAAAAAAAACAGACAGCCTGCAAGTCTGCCTTGCGCTTTTGGGGAGGCTCTGAGAGCCCTCTTTACTGTAGTACTGCCACACGTGGGAGGTTCCTCTCTCTGTATTGCTGCCTGAATGCAATTAGGCGTTAATGAGTCATTAAAATAAATCTCTGTTTCTACTCCAAGCAAACATGCCAGGGGGATGCTGACAGTCGAAGCAGAAGGTCTTGCATCATGCGGATGAAGAGGCTGCGCTTCCCCATCCCCTCCTCCCCAGGGCTGGACCATGGCACCCTCCATCACCCTTTTCCATGGAAAAAGGACTTTTCCCAAGACCTGTTTAGGTCTGAAGGTTCTGCAGGGGCGAGGCTGGATTAAGGACTGTTCTAGGGCTGTTTTGTTGTTGGAGTGGTGGTCTGAGGGTTATCCTGATAACTGCTCCCTGATGCTGAAGGGCACCTGCCCTGCTAGAAGTGGGCAGAGATGTAACCAGCCCCGTTTTTCATCTCCTGGTTTGTACAAGATGCTGATGGCTGGTGGCTGTGTCCTTTTTAACCAGTATTTAGATGTGGTGGGCAGCTGGGGGAGATCTGAGCCAGCCCCATGGCTGGTGGGAGATGAACACCAGGAGAGCACTGAAAGGCAAAAGGGAAAGTGTGGTGCATCACTGGCAGACACCCATCTAATTTCCTGGCTGTAAACAGGATTTAAAGAGAGATCACGAGCCGAGTGGGATGCTGGTGGCTCCTCTCCACCTGAGCAGACACAACGCTCGTCTTCCTTCACGTTTCCCACTGGTAAACAGTCCAGTTACCCCTAATGAAGTATTTGCTAATTTAATCCCTCCATGGTGGCTGTCTTGCTGGCACGCGAGATACTGGTAGGGCACAGGGGGACGTCCCCTGCGTGTCCCCAGGGAGCAGTATCCCTCAAACACACAGTTGTTGTTTCAGCCACCAGCCCCATAGTGTTATCATAGGCTGTGGGAGGGCATGAGTTAAAACCAGAGCTGGAGCAGGATAATTTATTTTTTATTTTATTTTAACAAAACAAATTGGGTGACGTGGAGGCGCGACAGATCCGCCCAGGCACGACTCAGGCTGCATTGCTCTGCCAGGGGGCTGAAGCCAATGGGATTACAAAGGCTCCAGCTTCAGCCAGAGGTTTTTGCCTGGGCTTTGCTTTTGGGAGCAGAGCTTGGTGTTACCAGGAAGGTTTCTCAGAAGTCCTGTTCTGTGTGTCGGGCTGAGGAACAGGGGCAGGACAGCGAGGGCAGATCCAGGTGGGAACTGGGAAACTGGGCAGTAGATTTTCATGGGAATGATGAAAATTATGTGGACAGGATGAGATGGCACTGATGCCCAGGGCAAGGAGGGAGGTAACAAAGTGGTGCCTTGGAGGAGAAGCTGTTATGTGGCTTGTTTCAAAGGAAGATGGTGAGAAACTGGCTTAATGAAAAAAAAAAAAAACCATAGTGGGAAACTCACTGCTGTGCTCAGATCTTATTGGGGATGCTCCAGACTGTGTCGCACGATGCCTCTGCTGGGATTAATCCTTTTCTTCCAATATATGCCTGGGATGAAGATGCGTTCAGTGTGCCTGTGTTTCCTGGTGGGATTAGCTCTCCACTGGAGAGTGGAGCACACACCTTCATGTTGTGGAGCAGAGAGAAAATCAAACTGGGGAGAAGAGCATAACTCCACAGGGTGCGTTTGCAGCCTCTGGGCAATGGAGGGACCCAGATGAGGTTTTCATCTGCTTGCCCTGTTGTGAAGAGCCTGCCGGTGTTAAAAGAAATGGGTGCTGAGGACGTGAAGGTTTGCTCTTGGAGCAATGAGGGTGCCAGAGAAATACCCTCCCAGGGCTGGGAATGAACAGCAGAGCGTCCTTGAAGGGAGGCTGGCTCCATCACATTGCTGGGGAAGGTCTCTGGGCTGCTGGATCAGCAGGATCTTGATCCATCACCTGGGTTTTCCTCCATCCTGAAGCCTCAGTGTGGGATGACAGGAGGCTGAGAGCTTTTAAGGAGGTCCCTGCTGCTCCCTTTTTCTTTGCAGGTGCCTTCTCACCTTTTCCTGGGCATGTGCTGGGAACAGTGGCTGACACAGGGGAGGTACCTGTGCTGTGCTGGTGCTTTACAGAGGGTTGAACCAGTCGTGGGATACCTATGCTGGTGCAATGAGCTTGTGCGAACACCAAGGGTGACATCAGGGTGGAAGCAAATAACCTTCCCTGCTCCTTTCTGTGCTCATGAGCATCAGCCTTGTGCTGTATGTGGGCGCTGCTGTGGCAGAGGGGTTTAGGGGCATCACAGGGTGCAAATCAGACCCAAGTCTGTGCTCTTTGGGGCTGTGTCCTCCAGGGATCCACAGTATGGCAGGATCCAGCCTGGGCTCCAGCTCTCCACTGGCCATGGCCACGGGCACAGTGCTGAGCCTTTAGCAGTCTGGTGTGGCGAAATGCTCTGGCTTTTTGGCAAGGGATGTGGCGTGCCCAGCATCCCAGCTCTCCATGGCCTCGCTCCGCTCCCTGTGCGCGTACTGCTGCCGCAGGTGCCTACCGATATTTGGGCACTGGGAAGGATGGTGCCCACAGCAGGGATGCTGGCCAGGTCCTGGCTGGCTCCAGAGAGCCCGCAGGGATCTGATGTGGGGGATAACCTCAGAAGCCCTTCTCTGTGTATCTTGGCTTGATGCCGCTAGTTTTGTCCCTGCTTATTTTGGGACCACTTGTGCCTGGGCTTGGCTGTGGCTTTTGCCAGGAGTGGCCCCGGAAAGGACCCCAGGCACAGCAGCAGGAGTTGAGCCATGCGGGTCAGGCTGGGGACATTTCCATCCCACATCCCACCGTGGGCTGTCCACAGCTGATGCCATCCCCGTGACTGGGGCTGCACACCATCCCTTCCTGGGGCTTCACCCACCCGCCATGGCTCCTGGGCTGGGCTGGTTGGGAGCCAGCCAAGCAAATTCAGCAGGTAGAAGATGCAGGGAGGAAGGGAAATGCAGTGTTATTTTTCCTGCCCCAGGTTTTAAGCCATCCTGCAGTGAGGAGTCTGTGAAGTAGCTGTAATTATACAGGCATTTGCCTAGATCCAGGTGTAGCCCTGGCTGCACCATGGGTTTTGCAGTATCATGTTGATGTCTATGCTTGGTGAGAATAGGATGGGGTGACAGCCCCTTCCATGTCCCTGTGTCCCTACGCCTGACTCCAGTTAATCCACGCAGGCAAGCAAGATAGGATCTGAAAAGTCGCTTAAGGAGATAAAGGGCAGATGAGATGCCCAGATAAAGAGATACTGGTGTAATCCATGCCTGAGACGTCCCAGGGTACAAAGCTGCCCTTCCTCCAAAACTATGTGAAGTGCTGGGAGGTCTCCCTGGGACAGGGATGGGGATGTGCTGGTTGGTCCCAGGATGTGTTGGGGCTTCACATACCTGGCACTGCCATGGCCAGAGGTCGGAGGGGGTGCTCGGTCCTATGTGGCTGGAAAGGTGACTGCTGCTGGTGGGGAAGGTCTCAAGGGCTCCCTCAGGGCAGGATGAGGCCCAGTGAGAGACAGAGCGCACCTGGTTTGGCAGGAAGGTGTTTCTTGGCAGAGTTTGACATCCAGGAGAAGGGATCTTGGGCCCAGTGGGTCAGGAGCACGGCGTTAGCAGCAGGAGCATGATCCTCTGTGCCCAGCCAGGAGCTGGGATCAGGCCTGGTAGCTTCCGCCCTTGAAGTGGTTTGATTTCGGTTAATTGCAATTAACATCTTGTCTTTTCCACAGAGGTTTTGTAAAAAAAGAGCTGATTTCAAAACCTTGTCAATACACCTTTCCCATCCCTCAGCTAGGGAGGAGTGGGTCTGGGAGAAGGTGGTGGGGAGCCCCGGGGAGCTGGTGCAGGTGTTGGAGGAAAAGCAAGGGCAGGCTTGTGGCAGGGCACAGGATTTTCGTTTTTGATGACTGACTGCAAATCGCCAGAGCCTCAGCTGGGGGACGGTGTCACCTCTGCAACCTGGCTGTCCTTGTGGTGGCCAGGAGCAAGGAGCAGGGTGTTGGCTGCAATTTCCCTTGCAAAACTGCTGGGCCAAACCCCACGTGGCTTGAGGCACCAAAGAGGTCACAGAACAAAAAAGGCATGGGTAGGAAATGGGGTGGTACAAAACACCGTTTCTGCCAGGAAAAGCCTTTTTTGTGTTCTCTGCAGCAGGCTGAAATGAAAATTTTCCTTACCACTGCTGTGATTTCTGTCCAGAAGCTGATCTGAACTCAAATATTACGTGGGCAGAACCAGCCATGGAGCCCAGCACTGCTCCCAAGGCTGTTACTGCTGCAGGAGGGAGACAGGTTGCTCCAGTCACCCAGTGCCACAGGCAATTTTTATGCCTTTAAGATGCTTTTTCCTCAATATGTTTATTAACAGCATATCAAAAGTCAGAACGGACTGGCTCCATCCTGCCCCCTCCCCCCCAGTTACGGTACCTTAAGCAAGTTTATGTGCAAGGGCAAATCAAAGCAGCAAGTTGTGTCTCCTCCAAAAATAAGGGCAGGCCGCAGGTTCAGCTTCCTGGTGACCCTTATGGATTCATTAATTACAAGTTTAAAGGTTTCAAAGTGACTCAGTGATCTCAAAATTGGGCAAGAAGCCTGGGGGCAAGAGCTGAGGCCAGAGGGGGGCTGATGGGGGCTGTGAGCTGGGTGCAGCCCCCTGCATCCTCTTGCATCCCACATTGCCATTGCTCTTTGCATGACATTTCATTTTGACTCAGTTCATTTTGGGGGGGTTTCCTTTTTTCTGCTCCTCACAACTCGGCTCATCCCCTTATGCAGAGGGGATGCAGTGCAGAGCATCCAACATGCAACAAGTTTGCAGGGTCTCAGCCCTGTGGGCTTGCCTTGCCCCAAGGCTGTGGAGGTTCACACCAGTCATGTCCTCCCAACCTTGCCAAGGTTTGCAACTGTGGATTAATCCACCTGAATCCCACGGGGCTGAGCCTGTGTGGGGCAGGCTGCAGCCACCCAGGATCTGCCCTGTTGTTTGCTGCCATAATCTGGTTTGGAAAGGCAGCCCCTTATGCTGTTTTTTTCCAATTAGGCCCTGGGAGATGATTCTGGTAAGGCTGGGCTAATTTACCAGGCAGACAATTCATTGAATTAGCCTGTGAGCTGCAGAGCAAAACCAGGAGAGCAGAGCCCAGGCTGGGGCAGGACTCGCCAGTGATGTTCGGCCAGCAACTGTGCTCTGCCTGAGCCTAAAACCTGCTCCCAAGTGCCCGTGTTCACGTTTGACCCTTGTTGGATGGAGGGGTAGAGCTCGGGGCTGGTGGGATGTGCCAGGCGAGGAAGGACGGGAGTTTCTCAGCTGAGCTGAGGGTGCTGGCAGCTGGCAAAAACCTCCCATCGACTTGCAAACCGTGCAGATCTGCGATAGACGTCACTGAAGGAGAATAAATATAGAAGCCTGTGATGCCGCTCGTTCCCAGAGTCACTTTTCAGGCCGTAACTTTGCGCTGTGAGGCAACATCAATTACAGAAAATGTATCTCTTCAGCAAGTGGGTTTGCAGGGCCGCCTGGAGGAGTTCGATACGGCCGGGGACCCTCCCTGTGCCCGCTCCCGTCGCCAGCGGGGCCAGCAGGGCACCACAGCCTGCTGTCTCGAGTCGCTTCCAGAGAGCTGGTGAGGGGCAGGGAGGGTGACACAGCCCTGCTTGGATAAATCCTGATTTTTACTTGTCACTGGTTTGTGCACTGGAGTGTCCCATCTGCCCTTGGGTCACAGCCTCTTCCCCTGAGCTGCAGGAGAGCAGTGAGCACCAGGGCACCCGCACAGCGTGGGATATTTAAATATTTAATCAACTCTCAACTCCCGTTTTAAGCCAGAAGAAGAAATGGGACTGTGCTCCAGGGAGCTTTGGCTTTGCAAGATGTTCATCCCCCTGTAATGCTCCTGCATCCTATCCCAGGGCTTGGCTCACAGTGCAGCCCAAGGCATTCAGGGGCCCCCTAAAAATGGGCAGTTTTTTGTTGGGTTGTGGTGGTGAGTCTGTATGGTCCCTGACCCTGGGGGAAGCTGAGCCCAAAATGCCTCTTTCTCAGCAGGCTGGGATGTGCTTGTGGAGGGTGGCTGGAAAACAGAGATGGGCTGATCGCCGGTGGCAGGGATGACTGGTGTGTGGCCTCTGCAAGGGCTGGGAGAGGCTGTTGTGCTTGTCCTGCCCCTCCCTGGGTATATTTTACTTTGCAGATCCCAAGACCCTAAATGCTCCTGAGATTGGTGCTCTTGCTTCTTCCCTGGGAGGTATTGCAGGCCCTGCAGAAGAGAGCTGTGGGTTAGAGAAGGATGCTTTATAAGCACAAACTTTTATAGGCACAAACTGGCAGAAAATGAACTGCTAGGCTGCCAGTGAGCAGGATCTGTGGGGAAGGGGGTGAGGAAACTTCCTCCTCTCTGAAAGCATCACCTCCAAAGCAATGAGGAAAGGCAGCGCTTCTCTTCTCATTTGTTTTTATTTTTGGCTTTTTCTTTTCTTTTTAACACTCTGTATTTTAGAAAGGAAGAGCCTGGCTTTTGAGCAGGGCCAGTGAAATGTTAATCCTGGCAGCCCCAGAAATGGGAATGCCAGGGATGGGGCACATGGAAGCCCAGCCACCCTTGGGGCAGTGCCAATTGGACTCAGAGGTGACCAAAGGTTTGGTCCCTTCCCACCCAGCGTTGTTCTCCGAGGTTGCCTTCTCGATCCAAACCTCGGGCTAATTGGATGCTGCTCTCTGAGCTCTAAATCAAATCACAGCTCCCACGAAATGAAGTTTTCTGGATATGGATGGCTGCCTGCATCATCCATCACCAGCCAGCCCACAGTGCATTGCTCTCAGGGGTCATCAAAGGTCAACGTTTGCCTTTCCCAGCCACCTATGGTCCGCTTTTCCCTGTTAAGGGTGGCACGCAGGGAGGTGGTGATATCTCCATCGAAGGCTCCCCCGTGTCTCCCCCCACCGTCCCTGCTTGCATTTCAGGGTAACAGGGTGCAGGAGCTGAGCGTGCCGGGGTCTATTATTAGCTCTGCATCGGGTCCCCTGATGGATGGAGATATTAGCTGGGTTATGGACCTATTGATTTCTCAAGGGTTTTTTTCCTTTGTTTCGTGTGCGAGAGCAGCTCGAGGAGGAAATCCAATGCACGCCCGCCTCCTGGCTCCAAACGGGAACTTTCCAAGAGCTGAAAATCAATTTGCAGCAGGCTGGATCCTGCAAATCACCACAGCAGAATGAGAAGGCTGGGGGGCTTTGGGGGGAGGGGGTTCCCTGCTCTGCCCGACGGCACATGCGGCAGCGAGGGGCTGGGGCAGAATTGGGCAGGTCTCATCTGGAAGCTGCCACCTCCCTGCGTCAATTAGGGCCGTGTGGTGAGCGGGTAATTAGATCTACTCGGCTGCAACCGGCTGGCACTTGGACCCTATCAATTAGCCCTGCTCTGGATGAGGCACAGAGGGACACGGAGGCCGGTAATGAAATGCGGTTGTGCCAGACGTCAGCGGAGGGTGGGAAGGATGAGTGCACCCACCTCTGGGGTGCAGGTCTCTCGCTTTTGCTGAAGTTGCCAGGTTTGGGGATCATCCTTTCCTGGTGGTTTGGGTTTACCTGAGTTTGTAGCACCCACCTTTCCTGTCGGTCTCGCTAAAAAAGCCGTTTATTCAGCCCCATCGTGGGGACAGGGGTGGTGGCATCAGTAGGGATGGGGACACAGGGCAGCCCTCTTGAGTGGGGGGAAGATCCTGATGATGGTGGGCTTACCTCCTTGTCCTTCCTCCCAGGGCTGCCAGCGTCCCTCCGTGGCCATGCAGTGCTGCCTGTCCCGGCCGGCCGCCCCAGGGCCGGCGTGACCACGACACCCTGCCTGTCCTTTTCCGGGTAGGTGCCCATGGGGTGGTGGGGGGACACTGGGGTTTGCCTGCCCCAGAGCGGATGGAGGCCAGAGACCCTTTCCTAGTGGCACTTAAAACACTGTCCACTTGCAAGGTGATTTGTCCACCTCCTCCATAATTAATTTTAAAGAGGAAAAGGCCAAGTGCTGGTGAAGCCAGGCCTTTGCCCTGTGAAGCTGCGTGATTCATGAGCTGCTATAGCACAGCCTTGTCCTGGAGAGTATTTCTCTGAGCTTGGGAAATGCCTCCTTTCCCTGCTTCAAATTAAGGGTCATCATGATGATGATCTTAATTTTTTATTAGTATTATTATCATTATCATCATCTGCAGGACCCAAAACATTTTTTGCACCATGGAGGCCCCCAGGGGCATGGGCATGTGCTGAGCCCCATCCCTGTGGGATACAGAATGTGAAGCAGGGCTTCCCGTGAGTCCCAAATCCAGGTGAATTCTTGAAAAGTGGGGAAAACGTGCAGCAAGGGTGCTGGCGGGCTGTGGTTAACCTCTCCCTCTGCTCCTTCCAGGTCCAACGCCTCCGTTGCTGAACGTAAGTAGCCCACAGGTCCTGTGGCATGGGGATGGTGGCAGGGACTGCTTGGCTCATGCCAAGCCCATATTAGACCTGTTGGTGTCTGGCAGGCATCTGGAATGTAGTTTTTGGGGGCTCAGACTGCCAGAGTCTTGGGGAGTTCAAAGGCTCCCCTTTGGCTTTTCCAGGTGGAAACACAGGTCTGCTTCTGCGTTTTGAAGCAGAAGCTGTATTTTCTGCCAGAAGGGTGGATATCAGCCCTTTTGGCTCAGCAAGGAGGGTGAGGCTCTGTGGGTGGGCCATGGGGTATTTCCTAAAGACCCCAAGCCAGAGGCAGTGATGGCAGCAAGGGGATACATTGCTGCATCTCCTGTGTCCTCTCACTAAGAGGAGGACCATGACAGTGGGTGATAGTTTTCTGGTTGGGGTTGGAGGAGCAGGCGTGCAACACTTTAGGATGCTTCATAGGCATCACATCAGTGTTGTGATGCCAAAGCCATGATAAGCAAGGTTTGTGTCCCAGGGTGATGTGTGTCCCTGTCGCCCTGCCTTTCAGAGTTTGATGGAGAATTGTTCGGATGACAGCGGGAACTGTTGTTATCACCGGGGGAATCCTAGCAACGGTGATCCTACTGTGCATCATTGCTGTGCTCTGCTACTGTAGGCTTCAGGTGAGCGTTGTGGCTGTCCCCCATGTTGCCATGAACCCCAGCAGCGTTGCTGCTCCTCAGGCTGAACTGCTGCTGCAGAATGTGTTTTGGAAGGGGGTTTCTTGCCCGTGATGGGCAGAGAGTTGAACTCCCTTTTCCCTCAGATGCTGCAGAATTATGTCCTTTCCTCCTTGCGGTGCAGGGGGACTCCCCTAAGGCTTTTGAGGCTCTGCAGCACTAATTTAGGTGTAGGCTTGGCTGGGTTCGCAATACCAGATGGAGATTTTTTAGTTATTTTTTTCCCCCTGTAAATTAAATGAGAAGGCTTTCAACAACATCTCGCTACAACCTCCTGCTCTTTAAAAGTTAATGTGAAGTCTGTGCCATGTAGCAGTGCCCGTGTGATGAAAAGCACAGCTGTTATTTGGAGGAGTTTCCAACTGGCACAGTAAAACACCTTTCCCTTGCAAACCTTGCTGGGAGGAAGGACAAGTTCCCTGGAAGCTGCCTCCTGCAGCACGCTCAGGTCCAGACTTTGTCCAGCTTCAGCTGCTTTGCAGAACCTGGGGACTGATGGAGCAGAGCAGGGAGATGGTTTCTCTGGCAGGGGGACAAGGGGAGTGGGGTTGGGGCAGGGTTGGCTTTGAAGCCAAGCCTGCCCACCAACCACTCTGCTTCCCTAACACAATCCCTTCCCCTTCGTGCAGTACTACTGCTGCAAGAAAGATGACTCCAATGAGGAAGAGGAGGAGGAGGAGGAAGAGGAAGAGCCCGACCTTCCCACGCACTCGCACCTCAGCATGTGCAACGCCTGCAATTCCCGCATGGTGGACGGGCAGGGCAGCCCCCCACCCCCCCTCAGCGAGCTCAACCACCACGGGGCTCACAACTACTGCCCGACCTGCTCACCCTACGGCTCCCCCTTTTACATCCGGACTGTCGACATGGTGCGCAACGGGGGCGAGAGGGTCACCTACACCCCCACGTGCTGCAAGGAGATGGGGCCGCCCCTCAACATGGCCACCCTGCAAAGCTACCCGGTGAGCCGCCACGGCCTCCTCCGCGACAGCTTCCCGAACCCACGGGCTATCAGCACGGAGGTGTAGTCACCATTGCCACTAGCACAGGGTGCCCTCAGCCGGTGCCCGCTTGAGGGAAGGGGCTTTTCACTTGTCTTTGGAGGGGGGTTCCTGCAGAGAGGACCCCGTAAGCCCAGCCCAAGACCAGCACAAAAAGCACGGCTGAGCTCTGTGGGCCAGAAGAGGAGAGACCTCAAAGGGCGACGTTAAACCGGCCACCTCCGAACCCATCATAAGTGTCATTATTCTACTCTATCTCCTGAAGGGACTTGTCTAACGAGGGCTATGTACAGTACAACCCAATTTAATTACCCCAGGCTCCCCCGGCTCCCCAAGCCCAGAGCGAGGCCTTCGGTGTCCACAAGCAGCCCCCGAGGCGATGCCCGCCGCCTCCAGCACATAGAGCAATGAGCGGCCACCCACCAGCTGCCACCCCTGGCAAGGGCCACCGCTGAGCTGGGCACAGCAGCGCTCCTGGGCAATGGGAGGGCAAAGAAGGGAAGAGCTGGATTATCCTGCTCCCCTCGTACAGCGTTCGTTGCTGCTAGCAGTTAGCTTTTATGTTTGAGTGTAAGGTAGGACACTGGCTCCCACCCGCTTTGGTCTTTGCACATGCTGAAGTTTGAGACATGAATTTAGATCACCAGAAGAGGCAAAGCTGCTCGCAAAACCGCTCACCTACGTAAACGGGCACAGGCTGATCCTCCTGCGGCCAGAGCCCCCACCTCTTCTATTCTTCACAAGCTTTCTTAGGAGCGATTTTTAACTTGGACCCATAAAAACTGCAAGATTTTACTTACAGGAAGAGTTGCACCCCCAAATAACTGCCATTTTGTTCACCTTCAGCATTCAAAGCCCTAACCAGCCCACCCTGACAGCTCCGGACAGCCAGGGGCAGGTTGGCTTCAGTATGGTTTTTGCTTTCAACAGCAGAGACCACTGGGTCACTTCTCCTCCTTTGCAGGGTCCATGACCTCATGTGGGAGAGTGATGCTCAGGCAGTCAGGGTACCCCCTCTTTTGCTTTTGGAAGAAGAGGGTGCAAGGCTTGAACCTGGGTTCCCTGTCTCTGTGGCTGGTAACGACAGACAGTGACTCTGCCATTCTACAAAAATGAATGTGGGAAAGTTCCTTCTTCCTCCATAAATCAAATTAGGTAAAAAATTACTAAAAGGACATCTCCGTCATTCACAGGCACTTCCATAGCAACCAGTGCAGGACCGCTCAGCGAGCACTTCCCATTCATGGCAGGGAGGAGGGACCTGGGCAGCAACGATCCTCGCAGCCGTGTGGATGCTGTTGGAGGCCATGGCAGAAACGCGCACTATGCCTTTGCAATATAGGGCAGGGCTGCTCAGAAACATGAGGAGTGGGGTGTTTTTTTTTTCTTTCACCAACACAGTTTATAAATTGGCCTGCTGCTCGCAGAAGGATTTGGACTTGACTTCCCCACCCATGCACATAAGAATCAGGTCTTGGCATAGAGGTGCATGCTACATGAGCCTCGAATGTCTCCATTATCAGGTAAAAGGCTAATTTACACCCTGGATCTACTCTTGCCTTGGCACCTCTGCTCAAACTGCCTGAAGGAGCCAGACGAACAGCAAATGTGGTGAAGGTCCTGGTAACCAAATACCTTGCCCCAGCCTGTGTTTTACACAGCCTTTCCAGCAAACGCTACACACCATCTCTCCCACCTCCGGCCCAGAGAGACATTGTATTTGCATTATCCTGAGACCTTGTCTAGCTGCATCTCTTTCACAGTCCTCTTCCATTTTCCAAATAGTGATAGTGGGTTTTAAATGTCCTCTTACATTAAGGGCAGGGGGGAGGGAGGACGAAAGAGAAGAAGAAAGTTAGCAGCAGCAAAGCTCTCTAGATCCCACTGGCCAATAATCCATAGCTCCTGATGCTTCCCATCCCTGAAAATACAGCCTGTAACTGGGAAAAAGTCTTGTCTGACTGAGTAAATCCTGTCCTTTCCCACCAGAGCATCTGCTCAGCTAGGCCTCATCCTGCCAGGAGCGGGAGATGTTAATGTGTCCCAGCACGACACGTCCCCTCAAAGGGCAGGCAGCCAGGGCACGGGCACAGCCCCAGCGGCTCCTGGCGTCCAGCTGCAGCTCGGGGCACACAGCGAGCCTCCCGCAAGGGCAGCGCACGCCGGGGCCTCCCCTCCAGGGGCCGGGAACGACACGTGGGGATTCTGCTTCTGCGGTCACCCTCCCAGTGAAAGGAGGGCAACCCCATCTCATCACATGCGAATTAACAGTGACTTCTTGCCTGCTAATGAGGTGCCAAGGCTGGTGAGGCAGCTTCAGAGTAGCCTGATGGCCAAGATGTGGGTTATCCTCGGGCAAACGCAACGCCCTGGGTCTGGCGCAGCTACAGGCAAACAGGAGAGTCTCAAAGGGCTGGAAACACGGGAGGTGCAACTGTGGGTTTAGAAGGTTTTGGGGAGGGTGGAGGAACAGGATGGGGTAGGAGCAGGGATTCCAGATTCTTTCTACTTCAGATTCCTCCTGTTATTATTCTCTTTGTTGCTCATCTATGGGTCCAAATTCAATGTCAGAAATAAACAAGGACTTTGAAATACAAGACAGGAGTGGTTTCTCTTCTTTGGCAGGCAGCACCACAAAATGGGATTTATCTGGTGCTGCCTAGGAGCTGTACTGGTGCAAGGATTTTTCCTCCCAACCCTCCCTGCTCCTGTTTTTGTTCCTCTTGTGTCCCCATCCTCCCTCGTCTCTGGCCTAGGTACATGCATCCCAGAAACAGTTTTACAGTTTTTTGCTCTTTATTGTGACACGGAATTTTTCAGCATGTTTTGGAAATTGCCTTTGTAGTAGAAAAATCTGCAGGGCAGCCCAGAGAGCTGTCTGCTGTCGCCTGTGCGCTGCTGCAGGCTGGCCTCTGCGTCCACTGCCTCCAACTAGAGCTCGTCAGAGATGACAGCAGGGACAGGCTTTCCCAACCTGCTTCTCAGTAGCTTTCTAGGAACTGATGGTTGTTTGTCTTGTGTAAAATCCTCGTGGTGGAGAGGGAACGGTGATGACTAAGTCCTAGGAATCCTTCCTTGCTGGGCAGGCTGGTCTACAGGGACTGGCTCCGCAGTCAAGCCAAGCAGTGTGGCTTCGAGTGGTAAAGTCTGGCTCAAAGGGGCTCTCGGCCCTGAATTTGAAAGGGAAGTACAGCCTGACAGCAGTCAGGGTGACTTGAGCCGACACGACCGGCAGCAAGCCTTCCTGTAGTACCAGTGAGAGCACAGCTTCACCTTCAGCACCAGCACACAGTTGGCTGTCGCTTTGTCTTCACAGTCTTCTTCTGGGGAGCAGAAGCATCCACAGCAGGGGTTAAAAAGGAGATGTGCTGCCCCAGCAGAGAGCTGGACAGAGCAAAGGGCTCCTCTCCCGCCCTACCCTCCCAGCCTTACCTGGTGCCTCTGTGGGGCACGGCTGGAGCTGGCACATCTGCCTGGCTTCTGGTTTGGAAGCGGGGTCACAGCCCTGGGCCAGCGCGTCCCCCTGGTAGCACTTCACCTCACGCAGTCGCACACCGGTGCCACACGTCTTGCTGCACTGTCAGCATCGAGAGAGGAAAAGGATCGTCAGGCAGCTTTTAGTTTTTCTCTAGTTCCCAAGTTCAGTCTTCCAGTGAGGCTGCCCGGTCCCTGCTTTGGAGACTCCTCTCGAGGAGGCTGCTGTTGATCCCACACTGATCCCTTTTTGTTGCTGGAAGAGAGCTCCCCTGAGCTGGGCTTGGGGCAGAGCAAGGGAAGAGTTTGCTTTCATCTCTTTCATGCAACTCAGAATTGTTTTTGCTTTGAGTGTTGACGCTGTGATAGAAGATGGAGAAAATAGCTGCTGTGAGCCAGGACAAATTTCCCCAGTCCTCTCATTCCTGAAATGTTCACCAGCTAAAATCAAGGGAAAGCAGAGGACAGAACAGACTGCTGGCAGAGGACACAGCTGTATCCTGTATGCCTGCAGTGTGGTGCATGCTCTTGCTTGAGACAATAATCCACACGCTCTAACGTTTTCTCTATCTTGTGTGTGCCAGTCCCTCCATTTGCTGCCTGGTCTGCTGAAGAGCAGAGCTCATGGTCCCATCCAGACCAAACAAAGCCCCCAGCAGAAAAGGCTGCTAGAAAGCCTCGGTGCAGGCTGTGCTCCACCAACCTGGGTTATGAGGCCTCCTCTCTCCCTTCCCCACCACACTGAGCCCTACCTGAGACCAGGAGGTAGTGAACCACATTGAACATGGCCTCCTGAAACAGGCAGCTTGTTCCTCAGGTTTCTGAAAGGCTTCACAGTGCTTCTTGGGGTACTCCCTGAACACACCATTCTCCAGGCCTGCACACAAGACAACCCTGGTCTTCATCCCTCGCCCACAGCTGGCATTGCACTGGGAACGAGAATGTAACAGCCAGGTAAGAAATCATGCTTGTCAGCTGTAGAGCTTCATCTAAGATGGCATCCTGCTCAGAAGCTAGGTGCTTAATGTCTGCTAACAGGAGGTAATGCTTTCCAGGTCAAAGGAGCAGTGGGTGTCTGTAAAGGAGCTGAATTTCTTAGGGAGTTGGGACAGAAGCTGGTAATTTCTGTTTAACGAGTACTGGGGATGCTGAATTCACCTTGGCTGGCCTCAGGAGCAGCTACCACAAGGGACCTGGAGCAGCCAAGGTAAGACTACAAGAGACTGTTTCTGTCTTATTTTATGTGTGTCTATGTTCTCAAAATCCATGCAGCATATTCATGTAGCAACCTAGATCTTGAAGTACTGACAAGCTTTGTGGGGACCCAAGGGGCCCAAGCTGGTGCACTGCAGGTGATCTGCACGGACAAGTCCTGCTGAGTACAAAGCTATGCAGGCTTAGCTGGGAGGACTTGCTCTCTCAGGACACCACCAAGAGAAGCAGAAAGAGCCAGGATCTGATTCTAGCTCAGCTCTGCTCCCCGATGCCCATGGAGCAGTTGCCAGTTTGAAATTTTGCAGCTTTGTGCCCTTCTTCCCCACAGCAGGGCCAGCAGAGCTGGCTTGCACCCACCCTTAGTCATCCTGTGAACTCAGAGCTGGGAGAACACAGTGAAGGCAAAGAAGCTGACACACGCAAAGGTGGGGAGCTCAGCTGGTCTTTCAGAGTTCAGGTGAGTTTAATAGCCTGGGCACAGCTGAAAAACTGCACTGCAGTATTGTGTGTGTGACCCACACTGCAGGCCAGAGTGGGAGAGGGTTATGGGATGGCCATGAGTCCCTAAGCTGAACCAGTTTGTGCTCATTACCAGTGCTGGAGGGAGACTCAGCTGAGTGGAGTCAACAGCTATAAAGGGTAGTAAAATGAAAACAGAGGTTTCGTTGGAGGGAAAGGACTGGCTGCTTCTATGATTCTCTAGAAGCCTTCTTCCTTAGCATTTTGTGAATTCCTGTTTTGCTCAAGACTTTAAAGACAAAGGCCAAACCCCACAACCGACCCAGTGTGTTCTTCTGGGTGCTCTGCGATTTGGACCAGCTTGTATGGGGAAGCCTAAAGCCCCTAGGCCTTGAGTAACAGAAGAGGGGTAAGCAGACTGCCAGAGACAGTACCTGTATGGTAGGACAGGGAACCTGGACTGTGTTCACTAGACTCTTAACTCCTGAGGTGAGTACACAGTCACGGCCTAGACATGACTTCCAGGGCAGGGATCTGGGCTGTGGTTCAGGTGTACCTCCAACTATTATTTATCAGAGATGAGGCTGGTTTTATTGAGGCTTTCTCTTCAGTGGTGGGACTTGGGGAGAGGTGAGTGCAGGTTCTGGACAAAGAGCTCTGCTGAGGTGTCTGCATCTGCCAACTGGGAGCCAGAGGTGAGAGAGGACAGTTTCTTTAGGACATTGCTGCCCTCCAATGGAGGTCTCTGGGAAGGCAGTAAATGCCACAAATTTTCGGGTGGTATATAGGGTATGGGGGGGGCAAGCTGGAGTATTCATTACTCCTTCCCTCTTTCTAAAAGGAGTTAAAGAAAGGATACAGCTCCATGGATGGAGGTGACACCAGGCAACCTAGCTCTGCCAAGAGATCTAGGCTTCCACCATGTCCAGTGGGATATGGAGTGGGAAGGAGAGCTGGGGACACACAGCTGGGCTTGGCTTTACCTGGTCCCACTCCTGCTCCACCCAGTGTGCGGGGCAGTTCTTGTCTCCACACGGATGGATGGCCAGGGGCTTGGTGGCTGGGTCACACTGCGAGCTGGAGATCACCTTGCCCTCTAGGTTGCGACACGCGATGAAGCGACTCATGCGTCCCTCGCCACACGAACCTGAGCACTTGGAGGAACAAAGGGCATTTAGACACATCAGAAAGCAGGAAGGTGGAGGGATCAGGGTCAGTGGTGCCAGGAGGCCCAAGTCCAGAGCCCAGCCTTGCCACTGGGACTGTGGCATGGGATCCCAAGGGTCTTTAGAGGTACGTCTGGTCAGGGGCTTCCATTTTCCAGGTGGCGTGACTTCCCATGTTGAAAGATTGGACCTTCCCTCACAGTTAACCAAAATTTACAGTACGGAGAGGAAAAAATACAGATAGTTGTAGTTTCTTTAGCCTCACATCTGCCAAAAGAACGCCAAAAGAGAGCAGCAGCACAACCGCCCG
>NW_008599762.1:0-2335 GCF_000691845.1 Merops nubicus
TCTGTTTCCAGGAGGCACACTGCAACAGCTGTGCTTCAGTTCCAATCTCCTCCAAAGCAGCTCTAACTTCATATGCTGCCAAGATTTCATTTTCAGCTGGAGTAGAGTTGGCATCAGAGACTTTGTATCCTCAACTCCAAAATCCTAGGGGTGGACCTCAAGTCTCCCCTGGTGCTTTCTGCCAGAGGCTCCAGGGAGGACCATTATTTGCAGCTGCAGTATGGATCATATTTTTAATGTCCTGTCCTGTTCGGACTGGCCCAAGGGCTACTGCATGTACAATCTCTTGTTTGCTCTTTTCAGCGGACTGGAATACACATTCTCCAGAAACCCACAACGCCTAGGAAGGCTTGTGTTTCCTTTTTGTTGGTTGGTGGGGACATAACTGTTATTTTGTTAACCACATCCATTGGGATCTGGTGACACCCATCTTGCCATTTAATTCCCAAAAACTGAATCTCTCGTGTGGCTCCCTTGACCTTGCTTTTTTTGATGGCAAACTCGGTGTATAAAAGAATTCCAATTATTTTCTTACCTTTCTCAAAGACTGTCTGCTGTATTACCCCACACAATGATGTCATCAATGTATTGCAGGTGTTCTGGAGCTCCACCTTTCTCCAGTGCAGTATGGATCAGTCCATGGCAAATGGTAGGGCTGTTTTTCCATCCCTGGGGCAGTTAATTCCAGGTATACTGGACACCTCTCCAGGTGAAAGCAAACTGTGGCCTACACTCTGGTGCTATAGGAATAGAGAAGAAAGCGTTAGGAATGTCAGTGGTAGCATAACACTTAGCTGCCTTTCACTCCAGCTCATACTGGAGGTCTACAATGTCCGGCATGGCAGCACTCATTGCTGGTGTTTCCATCCCTGGGGCAGTTAATTCCAGGTATACTGGACACCTCTCCAGGTGAAAGCAAACTGTGGCCTACACTCTGGTGCTATAGGAATAGAGAAGAAAGCGTTAGGAATGTCAGTGGTAGCATAACACTTAGCTGCCTTTCACTCCAGCTCATACTGGAGGTCTACAATGTCCGGCATGGCAGCACTCATTGCTGGTGTAACTTCATTCAGGCCACGATAGTCCACAGTCTCCATTCCCTATTGGGTTTTCGCACTGGCCATATAGGACTTTTAAAGGGTGAGTGAGTTTTGCGAAGCACCCTTTGACCTTCTAGTTGATGAATCGGCTTCTGGATAGGAGCTACAGAGTCTCTATTAGTATGATATTGTCATTGATGGACAGTTTCAGCAGCAATTGGCACCTTTTGATCTTCAACTCTCATCCACCCCACAGCAGCAGACTCCTCTGAAAGTCCAGGCACAACAGCCAGCTGTTTAATGTCTTCAGTCTCTACAGCTGCTATACCAAAGACCCACCGATACCCTTTTGGGTCCTTATAATACCGTTTCTTGAGGAGGTCTATGCCAAGGATGCGCAGAGCAACTGGACCAGTCACTATAGGGTGTTTTTCCCACTTATTCCTGGTTAGGCTCACTTCAGCCTCTACAACATTCAGTTCTCGAGATCCTCCCGTCACTCCAGTGACAGTGATGGAGTCTGTCCCTCTATGATTCGAGGGCAATAGGGTGCACTGTGCACCAGTGTCTACCAGGGCTCTATACTTTTTTGGTTCAAACATGCCAGGCCATCGAATCCACACAGTCCAATAAACTCTGTTGTCCCTCTCCTCCACCCGGCTGGAGTCAGGGCCCCTCTAATTCCAAGGGTAGTACCCACTATTGAAAACTGGGTTTGTTGTACAACCGGGTTCATGGCATTTACCTGGTTCACAGGATTTGCATAGTTCGCAGGGTTTGTGTAGTTCAGAGGGTTGATAGTATTTACATAATTCATGGGATTTACATGGTTCACAGGATTTCTGTAGATGACATGCACTACACTTTCATTCGGCCTACTCACATTTAAATCTGAGGCCTGTGTCCTTGGATCAGATGATTGCTCGCAGTGGACCGGAGTAGACTCCCTTCTGGAAACATTTCCTCTTATTTTTGGTTTACCTTTTAAGTAGAGTACTTGTGCTTGTAGGGCAGAGGTAGATTTTCCATCCCATCTGCTCATTTGCTCTCCAAACTTACGAAGGAGAGACTACAGGGTATGTCGTGACATGTACTGTTCCTGTTTAGCTGGTCTCATAGGAGATTGTCTTCTCCTTATGGCTTCAACATGGGCCCATGCAGGAGAAGAGTAGGATCTCTTCTTCCTCCTCTCTAGTTTTTCAAATAGGTTTCCAAATTATTTCTCCAGGGCTGATACACAGGCCTGTAGGGGACCAGAGACACTGTCTTCATACTGTCATATTCTGGTAGCCCAT
>NW_008599762.1:2725-3354 GCF_000691845.1 Merops nubicus
GCGGAGTAGCCAGGTGGTAAGTGGCTCACCTTCATGACAGCTAAAGTCCTTCCTCACATTTCTCAGCTCCTTCATAGGCAAAGGTTTAGTGGTGGCCTCAGCATCTGATGATTCCCCATCTTATATGTGTACTTTGGAAGGACTTGCTTTTTGACCATCAGATTCTCAGTGAGCCGTTGAAGGACCCACTCCATCATCATCCAACAACACTGGGTTATTTGGTGTTGTTAGGTGTTTCTTTCTCAATGCAGGTTGGTTCTGACTCTCACTCTGATTCTGCTTGAGAGGCAACCTCTCCCTGATCTGTCACTGGGCGTTTAGGTTGTTTCCATCTCCTCACGGGTGCAACTTGTACCAGTGTGGATTGAGGGTAAGTGCCTGCAGAGGCTTTTGGTGTAGCTGCAGTGTTCATTGTTGCAGTTGAAGCAGCAGCAGTACTCATGGGGGGGGCTTGCAGAGTGTGGAAAAATCCTTGTGGATTCTGGGTAGCTACAGAGCATGTCGTAAAACATCACAGATTCTGAGTAGCTGCAGTGCCTGTTGCAAAAGCAGCATACACTCTATAGGTTGATGTGGCTGCCTGAGGCATATACTTTTACTGGTTTCTAATCTGACACCACATTATAATA
>NW_008599763.1:0-372 GCF_000691845.1 Merops nubicus
AGCTTCGTCCGTCCCCGGCCCCCGCTCGCCGCCTCGCTCCTCTGGACTTCTGTGCCAGGCGGGAGCTGTTTGTTTGTGAAGGTTTCTATATACGGTTCTGGGCATTTCCCAGCCGGCCACAGTTCCCCTGGGCCCCTGTTCCCTGTGTACAGGAAGTCTTTCATTCCCTTCTTATCTGCAAACCAGAAGATTTGATGGCTGATATTTCTCCTGCTCCGTGTTCCCTCCCTTTTCTTGGCCAGACACCTATAATTTTCCACTCTCTTTCTTCCAAAGGAGGTGACATTTAAGGGAAAACAATGCTATTGCTTTATTTAGCTCTTACCTATGATTTTTTTTTTTATTATTATAGTTTTATGGCTGGCGTCGCCG
>NW_008599763.1:403-15447 GCF_000691845.1 Merops nubicus
AACTGGACTTATGCTCTAAAGTGCTACAAATCTGACCTAGCAAAACCTCCAAGAGTCCTGGTTCACCCACACACCCACATAAACTTGTTTACATCATGCCTATAAAAATGCCGTATTCACTTCTTGGGTCTTTGGCTAAGCTCTTAGATTTTTAAAGCCAGAAAGGTTCATCAGGTCACCTATGCTAAGCTGCTCTATAATTCCAGTCTCAGTATTTCACTCATTTCCCACTGTAGCGAGCCTAATAAATCATTTTCAGCTAAACGATATCTTTCAGAAAGCCATCCGGTCCTGATTTCAAGACTTCAAGAGGTGGAGAACCCACCATATCCGCTAGTAGCCTGGGTCATTCAACTTTAGCAAACCACTTAAAATATCTTCTGAGTAGAAACTGGTGTGCTAGTCTGACACATGATGCAATCTTATGGACAGCTCTTTTCCAGCCTCAGAAGGAGAAAACAGTTAAGTGACCAGCTCTACCAAGGAGGTCTATAAAAGACATAGTAAGGAGTCATATCATCTGATTCAATCAACTTAAATCTAATGAAAGCCACAGTTACCAGAAATACACCCCTTTTTTTTTGTGGTGTACAGCACGTCTGCTGGTCTGTACTGGCCTCACCTGAAGTCCCTACAATAATGGCCATGGTAAAATGGTAAAAGGGTATCGTTCAAGTATTATTGAAATCCCAAGGACTGGAAGGGCCCCTTTGGCACAAATGTGAGGAGTGTGGTTTTGGCAGGTTGGTGGAAAGGAAGTTGTCCATCCAAAAGGTCTTCCATGAAAAAGGGCAATGTGATTTAGTACTTCCTCCATGCAGAGGAAACCCAGGTATTCTCAACAAGATATTTTACTCCCTGATCTGCTTCAGACAGCTGGTGGGGACAGGGTCTGTGCTGACTTGGTCCTACACCAGCAAATTCCACTTCTACACTATTTTCATGCCAAAGCTACTCCACTGAATAATTAAAACATCAGCAGGTGCCTGCAAACAATTAGAGGGTAACCCACAAATGTAGACTCTTGGTACTAACACTGATTTAAAATTTCCAGCAGAGATAATGATCCCTATAGGAAATGCAAATGAAATTTCTAAATACATAACAGAAAATCGGGCCATAGTACAGTTAAGATTATTCCTTTAGGTGCATCATTGCTACAAGTGTTTCATTTTCTAGAAAGCAGGCTATAGTAAAAGTGCAATGATATATCACTGTGAAACACTGTTTGGAAGCTCACTTGACCTTTCAATCTTGGTACTTTCTATATTAATCCCATGCTGCATAAATTATAAGAGGGAAGATAAATATTTAGTTTCTTACTGTTCTGAACAAAGTCCCACAATGTTTTCTTTGCAGGCTGAAGCAATTCAGAGGCAACCAGGAAGGAGGCAGACGGCCCGGTTGTCTTCCCATGATACTGGTAACACAGACTGCACAGCTAATTGCAAAAACAGAGAATAAGGAATGGAATTGCAGGCAGGATTTTTTTTTTATTTCAAATTTTCAGAGAGACATAAATATAGGAGAGTGGAGGAAGAAGGGGAAAGAGAAAACTAAGGAGAAAGATTTTATATTAAATTTACTGACACTGTGGTACCTAAATTTGCTCTGGATTTATAGAAAGACTTTCAAAAGAACAAAGGGGACTTAAGCCCCCCTTCTCCCCCATTTAATATGCAGTACAAATTACTCTCAGAGGCTTTGAGCGTTTTCCTACCACGTACTTCAGAAAAGAAAACCAAAAAAAAAACCCTCCAAAACAAAACATAAAACTCAGAATCTGTTTGTTTTTTTTTTTTTCCTCTGATTTATGAGCCGAAATTAGGACTGTTTGGTATGAAAATTTTGCCCAGAGGAATTAGATATATGTAAGCAATTTTCCTCTTATTCCCACCACACTGTTGTGTTCAAAAGCATTTCAAGAACTTGATAAAGTTGCCCAGTAGGTCTAACGGTTAACTCGAACCAATTACCCTGAGTAACATCAGTGCTTCCTTTAACCAATTTGTCCTTGGTTATCTTCAAGGAGCTAAATCTGTGTCCTGAAGCTGATTCTAGGTTCCCATGAAATTCAGCTCCAGTTTCTAGCTTCAGTGAAAGCAGAAATTGCACAGTGCGAGGACCATGAGTTAAATCACTATTGCAGATGATTGTAGAGCTACAAGGGAAGAGTCAAAGCTGGGTATTCGGTATCACTTCTGAAACTGGAGGGACAAGTAAAACCAGAGGAGTGAGGAAGAAGTGAGGCAGCTGACTAAAAACTGATAGCCTGTAATTTCTAGGAAGCTTGAAAATGGCAGTTTAACTGTCTGGTTTTTACTGATCTTGCTGACAACCTGAACAGCTGATGTTACGGACTTCTGTGTTTCCACATTCCAGGAGAATCAATGCACATCGAAGAACCATTCAATTTTTATATGGAACTTGTAAGGAGCATTCATCTGCTGAGTCACCCTGCCTCTTTAAAGCTCTTAAATTCATCTAAATCACAACATAGTGGTGGTCCTGAGGCAAAAACAAGAGTTCCAGAGCCTTTAGAGGGAGTCTTGTGTGAAGAGAAAGTGTGAAACCCTTGAAGCCCCTCATTGAGCGGTAATTGGATTTGCAATGATTCATTGATGGGATATTGCACTCCTTGGTATCTTTGTCATTAATACTTATTGGTAAAATGGACAACGTTGAAGGTCAATATCTCATCCATACCTTTTTTTTTTTTAATAATTTGATTCCTGATATTTGGAAAAGTGGCTCTGAGATAACAGTCAACTACAACAGGGGCTGTTAAAAGCGGCCCCAGTTACCAACAGCCAGAGGAAATCTTCAAACATTGATTTTCACACATATTTTCCACTTCCTTTTATACAGACAGTACCAGAACGATAACAAAAAAGTTAGACAAATATTTATACATATGGCTAATGAGGACACCTGGCATAGCAAGCAAACAAGCTAATGGGAAAGAGATGGAATGGATGTGGATCTCATGGTGTGCACTGTGTCCCAGGCAGCTTGTTTTCTCTTCTGACATCCTCAAAGAACCTTTTGCTCCATCAAATGAATGTTCTAGATCTACTCCCCTTGAAAACAGCTGGATTCCCACTCTACCTCGGGGCAAAAGCCATCCAACTTTGGATGAAGCCACCCAGCTTTGGAAGGCTCATTAAAACCTTCAGGTACCAGTGACTCTGCAGGGATGTCTAGGAGGCTGGTGATGGCATTTGGATACAGATATCTCCTAGGACCGGGGCTGGCACCACCAATTTATCTCGTGTTGACCACAAAATAACCATCACCTTATAAAGACTTCCATTTATTACTAGTGACTGGTGAACCTCTGGAGGTTTGCTTGGGACAAATACCAATTCAGCTGCCAAACCTTATCTGAACTATCTGAACTTCTTGTGTCTAAAAAAATTGGGCTGGAAATCTAATCAGATAAGGATTTACTCTGTAATTGACTGTAGTTATTGCTTCCAGATGGGCTAGAATTACTGACATAACTGCCCTTTTTCTTCGTATTTGGTGTATCCAATTCTGGCTCAGAACCTAGGAAAAAAGTATAGGTAACCAAAAAACAGATATACATTTTGGATTGTATAAATTTGAATTGATCTCTCACTTTTCTAGTTTTCATTCTCAGCTCCATTTCCTAATTGCTCCTGAACTGCCAGAATTAGTGATGTTTTTTCAGCAGACAGTCCTCTGGTTCCAGTAAAATCTTTTGACGTTGGCCTGCCTTGTTTTGCTAAGAGTCATAGTAAAAGTAGGTAATCAGGAAGGATGGAAAGATGGTCATACTGCTCTGTTAAGGAGAACTGCTGAATGAAAAGCCAGGATACATAGAGGTAGCTGGAACTGGCTGCCTGAACTTTGACTCTTTTCTTTTTTCTTATGGAAAGAAGTCAGATAAATAAAGAATTCTGTTCAAAAGATCCTCACAGCAATTCCATTTCTAAATATTTCTTTGGATTATTTAAACGTTTACAGAGTGCTTGGTTTTTTAAGTGCAATATTTTGTTCAGTCAGATCAGAAAAGTCTTTTTTTTCTTTTCTCATTTCTTGGTTTTCTGACATTTTTTGAAATTGTTTATTGGTGTTGATTGACAACAGTTCCCACCTCCTTGGCCAGACTTATTCAGAACAAGCAGAAACACAAAAGTTCTTTTGTCTTACATCTGTGGAATAAAACAAAAACCACTGTAGCAGTAAACAAGCAACCAAAATGCTCCAGAAAGACAGTATCATTGATAAGAAAGAAAAGATTGATGCTGATGGTGGGCCAGGATTCTATGAGAATGAGAAACTGGAACTTCACATCAGAAGTGTAAGCATCCAGAGAAAGGCTGAGACTGTCTGGGTGGTGTTTTAGTGTCAAGTCTTTGCTTAGACCATGGTAGGGACTAGCAGATGCACGAGAGGGATTGGAGTAAAAAGGCAACAGAAGTTGGTAGGTTTGAAAAAGTGAATCTTGCAAATGAGAAGGAAAAAGATGCCTATTACTGTAAACCAGGGATATGTCTACAAGCACCATGTGATTTTGATGGTGCAGCATCTTCATGCGGGGTCACCTAATGATTAGGAAGAGAGAAATTCCCAACTGAGTGCAGGTCAATGGTCCTGCTAGTTCTCCAGCCTGTCTCTGACAGTGCCAATTTTGAAAGATGAACTGTAGAGTAGTTTCCCAAGGGAAGCAGTGGAAGTCCCATGTCAGGCGACTTTTACAACTAGACCAGGCAAAACACTAGAAAATGCACTGTAGCTGTAGCCAGCAATTCTGCATCAACAGGGAGATGGACTGAATGATCTAACATGGCTCTTCCATCTGCAATTCCTGTGAGCCTATGAATCACATTTCTGTGTGGCAATGCAGCCGAGTAAATACAGTGCAGAGCAACATCATCAGCTCCCTGGATATCTTTGTAACAGTAACATGAGGAAATTAGGTAGACAAATTCCAAAAAGGGGTTTAGAACTGGAGAGTCAAATACATCCATCTGCTCAAACTGGCTATCATACAGCATGCCACTGCTAATTTCTAAGTAGTTCAGGCTGGATAATAAGATCTTTTTGTGTCATCTATGCTATTAACAAAGAACCAAAACATTATTAGTTCATGTTTGGTTGTACAGGGCTAGTGTTTCCTAACTCACATTTTGGATTAATACGAAGACTGACCCAGCTGTCTACAGCCTCTGTGAATTTTAGCTTTAACCATATGGAATGATCCTTGAAAAGTGGAATATAAAAATCAAAAACATGTCAGTTTGAGATACAAAGTGCCCTCTAAATAAAAAAAAAAGAATAAAGGGATTGAAACATCTTATTACCAAATGAGCTCGAGCTTCATCCTGGTGCTGTGCCCAGACAAATGAATTTATATGAACAGTTGGGTGGGTGTCTAGGCTATCCAGTTGTCAGACTAGCCAAACATTTTCTTTATGCACCAGGCAAGCCCAGTGGGTCAACTAGGCTTAGGAAGTAGGAAAGGGGTTTCAAATATAACAAACTTCACCTTCAACAGTAATTACTACTGAATGAAATTATGTGAAACATATCTGCATGATACTTCCATAGAAATAATGGCCATACACAGAGACATCACACAGCTCATTAAGGAGTCCAGTGTTTCACTGATACATTTACTTAGAAGAAATTTCTCTAGCAGCCAGGAAGATACTTTTAGCTGTTTTTCATAAATCAATAGGAAAGCAAGTGTTTACGACTCTTCTTGTTCCTTTTATTGTGGCTGCAAACTCCTCCAACCCCACCCACCAACATCTTATTTTGCTCATCACTACTCAGTCCTTCCCCTCATAGACATGATCTTCCTGCAGCCCTTTGTAACTATCCTCATTAAGTCTTACTCCGTTTCCTGGGTTTGTAGTGATGTTTCTGCCATGCCCGTGGAATCACATTTGACAACTTGTGATCCCCAAAAGCCTTGTACCCCTAAGTGGCTTCTGAGAGTGCAAGGAGTCGCCTCCAAGAGCACCACTCCTAATGACAGAACCTGGCATCACTAGGGAATTGAATTAGAAAAGCAAATCTGACTAAATTTCTGAGATCTGACATTGCATTTGAAGTTCTATCTCACGTGCAAATAGTATGATTTGGGAGGAGTGATTATTACTGCATAGATTTATCCACATGGACGTGTGCTCACAGCACGTAGAGCACAGCTAAACAGAAGGCTGGACCTTTCTATGGGATATCATTTAAGACTGTATGGCTACATATATTTGCCTATGTGTATTTCATCCACACCACTGAACGTGCAGGTTTTTAGTTGTCAACAAGCCTTCACAAGTACCCAGACTGACTATTCATGAAGATACTGGAGAATTCAGTTTTGTGACATTTAGACCTGTTGATTTATTCATTCTGAACTGCAGCATCATTTCTTCATGATTCTTCATTCATTTTAACCCCTGTTTAAAAAGTTTCGTTCACCCAGTCATAAATAAGTAAATAAATAACCAGCACTTGGGTTGGGTAAACAATTCCACACCTTTGTGGAGAACAAAATGGAACTGTTTATAAATAAACCATAAGCTGAAATGTGTTTGCATGAACTCTTTGATAGACACTTAGGAAAAGAGCTATTGGGTAAAAACCCATCTTTTTGTATTTTTCACTGCAAAAATGAAAACCATATTTTGGGGCAGGAAATGTTCACACCTTTCCCTCTATTTTTTGGACTGACTGAGGATAAAATCCAATAACAGAAAATATTGAAATTGATAAGATTACTGCTTGAACTTAAGAGTTTAAAAGTTTTTCCACTAATACTAAAAAAAAAGTTAGTTGGTCATGTTAATTACTGTTCAGGTGGACTGTCTTTAGCTGCCTTAAGGTTTGGCATCTGATCTGGACAAATCTGATGAATTCCCATGACAGTCAAAGAAAGGAATCAGACTCCTCCTTGCCAGGACTACCCAGCCCAGCCCAAGAAAGACATCTTCAGTAGACGGTATGAAGAGCCAACCTGGACAAGTAGCTTAGAGATCTAGCTTATGGTTGGCTAAAGCTTGCTTAGATGAGTTCCCCCATAAGGTCCTATCAAACCAAGATAACATTTGTTTCCTATGTTATTTACAGTCGTTACCCAACATACAGAACTACTATGAGCATCAGATGAACTATATCTGTATAAACCCAGCAATAAAAAAAATGCAGCATTTTTGCCATAGCTGTAGAATGAATGCCAGCATTTAGTAATTAGACATGGATATTTACAGTGTATCTCTTGTGTCTGGATTTACTAGAAAGCAATCTACAGTTACAAACAAACTGCTTGTATGACTTCAGGGCAAAATAGACTGCAAAAGCTGCAGAACTCAGGAAGGATTTTTATTACCTGTAGGTTTCTGGATTAGGCAAGGCATACGCTGGGAGGTTTGTACTACAATATAGCCCCCAAACTTAAATGTTGTGACATTAGCAAGTAGCTTATAATTAAAGTATGTTGCCATTTCACCAGGCTTTCATTTACAGGAGAAAGTGCAAATTCTATTCTGTGTGAACTTTAGCTACTTCCAACTTTTTTCTTTGTTCTTTTCTTTAAAGCTTTGCAACAAATGCATCTCCATATGCTTATATTAGTTAATCTAGTATTAAACATATTGGCTGTGCAAAATGTTGGCATGCATTAATAAATGTTTTCATTTTTTTATTCCTTTTTTTCCCCCCCTTACTTTAAATTCTTCCTTTGACTACACAAGCAACAGCTGTCTAGCTTCCTGTTCAGTACTGGATCTAATGCCTCTACAGAAATCTAGGTCAAAACACTTGGAATGCATGAATATCAAACAGAGTTTTCAAAACAGCAAATGAATACATCTTTAACTGGTGACATTTTCCTGTAGCATATGGCTCCAAGCTCAGGGGACTGCATGCTTTTTTGATGAATATGTTCCGTCAAAAACTAAGGAATGGCAGTGGGCTTATATCACCTTCTGTTTTGCCTTATGAAATGATAATGCAAACTCATAAATGGATACTACTATCACAAGACTTCTGCCTTTTGTCCAATCCCAAAGTAGTACAAGGTCTAGTGGTTGAGAGCCTAACTCTTTGGTCGTGTTAACGTATAAAAGATAACTGTCAAAGATGGGTTTTTTTGTAAAGCACTTGCCCATGTCACAGAGGGCAAAAGATTACCTGCATTTCCATACTAGTGGAAAACAGCAACATACGGCACCAGGAAAGAGACACAGATTAATTCTAAAACTCTATGAAGACATTAAGCCATGCATATAATTTCTGTAAAAGAACGGCATGATATAACAGAGATAATATTAATGCAGTTTAGTTTGACAGCACAAATATGCAGGGAAAGTTGTACATTTTTAATGATAGAAATAAGAGAATAAAAGAGTAAACTAAAATTAAAGTGGCGGCATCTCAATGAACCCCATATCAACACTAAAGTGACAGTCCAAAGAAAGCTGCTCTAACAAGCTTGTCTGTTATTCCCTGAGAAGAAAGCATGGGTTTGGCAGCAACAACAGAGCCTGTTGAATAATTAACCAACTACCGATTCTGACCAGTAGGAAACGATGGAGCTATTATTTCTGATCATGTATTCATCTTCCCAAATAACAGCAACAACAAAAAAATCTTCCTAATATCTCTTTACGTTGATGAACCAGGTAGAAAATAGTCTAATTGAATATTCTCGAATATTCTGTAAGACTTAAGGCTGGAGCATGTCAGCTGGAAGAACCGAGTGGCTCATTCTGTGGGTTTTCCCGGGGTTTAAAACATGATTGTGGCCCAGGTCTTTGCAAACTCTGACCTCTAATACCCTGTGGGACAGTAGTGGAGCAAACAAATGCTGAATTCAGCCCTGTTTAAAACATCCAGCAGTTTTTTTTCTGGGTTAACACTGATGGAGCAAATGTGAGAGTTGTGCCCATCTGGATAAACTACAAGTATATGAAACTGTGCTTTTATTTGAAAGTCTTATTTTAAACATCTACTTGGGTAACATAAAAGTGTTATTCTTACTGAGTATGTATCAGGGTTTCCTATGTAGTGTGAAGTCTCTATCACACTAGTTATGTAGAGCCCCCTCCCCTCACTTTCTGATGTTCTTCATCTCCCAAGTTCCAAATTAAAACAAAGAATGCAAAATTCATTGTCCCTCTCTGATATTCCACTAGCCTCAAACCACCTTCTTGGTGCAGCTTGCAGCTCTGGACAGAGGCTGGAGAAAGAGTCTGAGAGGGAAAGTATTTCAGAATCCAGTGGGTTTTGAATAGGTTTTCAACAGTTCTTGTAAACAAAACTGGTTTATTAAAAGATGGAGGGATGGACAAATGAAATGTGCAAGTAAAGAATAGCTATTGTTAGCCTCCTATGAACTCCTCACAGTTTAGAAGAAACGTATCTGTTTTCACAGTAATTTCAGGTAGGGGCTTGATATATATTTTGCAAAAAAAAAAATATCCTTCTGAAATAGAGAGAAATAGTAGAAAAATGCAGGGGAAATAAAACTAAGCACAGCTTTGGAAACATGCAGTCTCTTTATCTCTCCCCTCTTTGTCTCCTATGCTGTCTTTTCTATATCTTATTGTCACTCAGGTGAAGCTTCATTATGTTTAACCCTAGAAAGGGAAGAGCAAGTGTTTAACCTTCACACTATGAGCAAATGTATTTCTTACAAATATCCCTATCAGAATGTCTGTAGCAGGAGCTAACTAATTAAACTATGTATGTATTTAGTCACTGGTGACCCCTTCTTTGTGAAACATAGTGGTCCACTTAAGAGTTGCCCCCTAGTTGGAAATATTAACAATTCATCCCATATTATCTGTCTGAATTACTGTCCCTTCATTTAGCAAATAAAAAGAAGGGCATTTTCACAAAGACTTTCTGAAAAGTTGGATGAGATTTTTTTTTTTTTAATACATTCTCTGCATTTATGACACTGCAAATTTTTGTTGTAATGTTTTAACTTATGTATATTTTTTTTTTCTATAGGAAAGTTGTCAAATTACATTCATTTTATATTAGGCAAATAAACCAAAATACCTGGTTGGTACAGGATGAGAAGTAACAACTCATTTCATTTTGCAGAAGAAGATAAATTTTCTCTGAAATCAACAGAAAAAAAATCCACTACTTTGTTATACTGAATTTAAATAGAGGAAATCTAGAACTAAAGAAAACAGGAGGATTTGTATACTTATATATGTTCAGCTATGGGAAAGAGAAAGATTGCAGAGCTACACAGCTAACTGAGCAGGGACAGTAATGTTTGAGCTCTGAAAGCAAAGCTCATTTATGTTCTAAGCTTATTTTATTTTTCTTAAATCAACATTAAGAAGGAAAAGTTGAGATATTAATTACCCGTTTACTGCCAATGTAGCGGAAAATGTAATTTATAGACCACTTGCAAAAAAGTGCTTGCTTAATTTAAGAACTCAAATTATTCAAATAACATTTTGAATTTGATTATTCGTATAATTGAAATGTTGCTCTCAAAGCCTGAATTGCTTCTCTGAGTTAAAACCTGAGCAACAGTTAAGTAAGACCACACTCGCTGTGGAGATTATCACAAATGTGAGCAGGAAAGGAAAAGAGACTAAGACAATGTATGGCGTTTACCTGAAGAAACTTATGGTCAAAGCACCAAAGTTCAATTTGAATTCGGGGTTTTCACAGATTTTAGTAGCACTATACACACAAAGCTGTTGCCACGTCCTTTATTTTTCCATATGGACTAAGACTGTGTTAATTTGCTCCCAGAAATCTGCATCCCCAGGATGAGTGATGTGGAGAAACCAAATCATCTGTGTCCAAACTAGCTCTGCTGAGCCTTTGATCAAGACTCAATCATTGTATTGTGACCTAGGCACAAGTGAATTTATATCTCGTTGGTCCAGCAACTCAGAAATTTTGGAAATGCAGCTGTTTAGATGTTGATCTGAAAGATTTCCCAGTCCTTCTCTAAGACTTCCCTGACATCTCTACAGAATCCTGCCACTGAATATATTCTGTGGAAAATTAACACTGAAAGCAGGGATCCCACTTCAGAAATTCTGACATGAATAATATGAAAAGAATTTCCCTTTTCTGCAATGCCAAGAAAAATGGGGCAGAATCAATACAGCTAGATACAGGCTATCCATTGAGTAAAATGTTCGTTTTGCCTAGCAAAGATATGTTTGAATTCAAAGAGATCACCCTGTATCTTTTCAGTTTTAAAAAAAAAATAAGTGATTCTTATCCATAACAAGAGAGAGAATGAGATTAAATGGGATGATAGATAAATGCATCATTTCATACTTGGCACCTAAAACATTCATGGAAACAAACCTTCTGAGCATATGAAGCTTTAGTGAAACTGGAGAAGACCTACTTCATATTTCAGAAATGGATTAAGATATTTAAACAATCTTGCATCTATAAAGAAAGAGTCTCACCTGGCCAAGAGCAAGTTTGATTCCAATGCATCTGGATTTTCTTAGTGATAAAAAAAAACTCAGCTTTTCCAGGATTTAGAAAAGATTCAGACAGATCTAGCCCTATTTAGACTCCTAGTTGTATATAATTCTTCAATTCTCTACAGTAACTGCATGCCAATTATTTTTTACTTAATATATAGGATACCATAGTTATTTATTAGAGATAATCATTAGAAGTAAATTATTATTCTTGGCACAATTTTCATTATATTCTCCTCCTCTTTCCACCTGGCTGTTAGTGAAGCCAAGGCATCCTCAGGAGATGCAGAAGCTCACGCTTGTGTATCTGACTACAGGAGAAAAACATTAAGGTTTTCTTCCACCAAAAAAAAAAGGAAGCTCAGATACATGACAAAAATTCATAATGGGACATACATCCAAAAGAAGTTTCTTATTTTTCATGATAGCAGAAATAAATGCTGCACATTCTTTAAACTGGGCAAGCAACATATCTTCTTTCAGTCTCCCAAAATAACTGAAAACTTTTTTGCTGAAAACTATAAATAATAACAACTAATACCTCAACCTGAAGGTTTACTCGGAAATTTTAGTAAGTGTTTATAAAACTAAAGTATTTTAATAAAAAAAGTGCCCTAGAGCTTTAGGTATAGCTATTTTTACTTATGTTATATATGACTAGAATTTCTCAGGAAAAAATTGTAGTCCATCAGGAAAACTTTGGGCCTTGATATTGTTATTACAAATCTAGCAGCATCCTGCTAAATTAAACAAATCAAAGCAGACCCCAAACTGTGGGATTTTCAGAGGCAATGTGATGATTCATTTCTCATTAAGTACCTAACTTTATCAGACTATGCCAATCCTATCCATAATCAGAGACAGTGTGTGTAACAGGTTGGAAGGATTTTAAAAGACAGATGAACTTTGAGAAATGTGGATGAAATTAAGTGGAAGCTTTTTTTCTTCGAATTCTCAACTTCCCCAACAACTATGCTTCATACTTTGCTGCTGAGAATATGCAACACTTAGACAGCCAATGGCATGATGTTTTCTGTTAGTTTTTTTTTCACACCCTTCTTTCCCAGCTTGTCTTTTCTTGTCTAGTCTTTTCTAAACAAGTCTAATTCACTCTTCACATTTCAGCCTCCCCATCCTCCAATCTTTGCTATTCTTTCCTTCCAGTCAGCCTGCTTTTCAGCTGGGAAAAAAAGGGGTTAATAAAGCCATGATTAAGCTGTAAAAGGCTGGCATTTAGACATCAACTATGAATCAACAGCTAAAGTATAAGAGGAAATTAATTTTAATGTTTTTTTATCTCTCAGATGAGCCCCTTCTGCTGCAGCTCTTTCTTCCATTCTACTTTTTCAGTGTGTGAGGGGACAAATTCCAACCTGTGTCCCTACATCCATGGCCCTCCCCTATGGTACGCTCACCATCCAAGCCTCAGTGATAAAAATTCCAAATCTTTGCACCCTGAAAAGCTAAAGGTGGGATTATTAAACGCAGTGGAGGAGCTTATCTCAGGAGCATTTTACCCTAGCTCACATACAGCCAACAGAGGCGCGAGCCAAACTAGACAGAGGGAGACGGAGGAGAGGAGAGAGGCAGCACAGAGACCCCATTAGTGATTCCCCCACCGCAGCCTGAGTGGCAGCTGGGAACAAGGCACTAACTGTTTGCCCGTTGCCCATTCTTGTGTTATTGGGTAAAATAAAAGTTCTTTTCTCTGAGAATCTTTGTACAATAAAACAACTCTCAGTCACTCGCGAGTCAGGGGCGAGGAGAAAAGGGCCTCAGTGTAAAGTGCTGCAAACTGGCACATTGTTTCCAGTCATTTTCTCACTATTCACATATAAGGGGAATGAAGGAGGGGGAAAAAAAAAAAAGGGCAGAGGGATGAGAAAGGAGGGAGAGGGAGGAGGGGCCACTCAGGGTATCTTTTGACAGAAATGTTAGATGCGTGGGGCTGCTGGGGGAGGAGAGGGTGAAGTGTGTGTCTAAGGAGGGCAAGTTTTGCCTCAAAGTCTCCAGCTGAACTCCTGGCCACACGCTGCCCCTAGCTCTGACTCTTTGCCCATCCCTGTTTTCACTCCTTGGGTAAGATGGGATAGACACCCACACTGCAAGACCCCGAGGTCAGAGTGATCCAAACACTGCTCTGCAGAGAAAGGACAAGATGGGCACTTCTCTCCCTCCCCTTGTTGCATTTCTGGTGGTTTTCCTAATAACGGACACGCTTAGCAATTTAATTAGCAGAAACTCTACAGAGCTGAAGGTCTGACTCCTGCACATGACATCTTATATTTCCAGGGATCAACAGCATAATAAATAGCCAGACAAAAGTTTTTAATGAAATCTTTTATTCAAGAGTCTCACATGAACTTGGCTCATATTAGGTGTTACCACAATAATAATAATTAAAATACCAAAGAGCCACGTGACCCTAGTTAATGCACAAAGTAGGGCACAGCAACTCCCTAAATCATAATAGCATAATTTCTCCACCACCTGAATGAAGAAGCACCTAGAAGCCCTGGTCACACCTCCTCTGCTCAGAAGCTACCTACTAAGCCCTGAAGTGGGGAGAAAAGCAGAAAGTCCAGCAAAAATTCAGGACCTTTAAAATCATTGTGAAGTGACAACACAAACGAACACAGAATTAGTGGCACCACAATGAAGAATCTTGTATTTCCTTTATGGTTCCTCTAGTGGAAGAAAAGCAGCCTAAAAAGGACAAGAAAACTGTGAAGTTGAAAGGAGAAGTTGGAGGACTGATAAAAAAAAGTGGTAGATGAGAGTAAGGCATGCCAGCAGGAGACATGGAAAGTGATGGCACAGCATTAGCATGATGATTGATTTATTCTCATTCCATGGCCTGTATGTAGACCCAGCTTAAACAGAGAGACTGCTGGATTTCTTGAACATGTCAGCAGCCAGACATACTCTATGGGTTGGTACCAATGGGAGGCTGTAACTCCCCAAGATCTTCCACTCAGAAATCCCATATACAATTATACACACCATGGAGTCCTCAGTGAATGTCCCTTGTCCGAGACTCACTCTGTAACTTAAGCTACCATGAGACTTTAATTCAGTAGAGGGAGCTGTGGGTGAGAGTGATGCAGTTCCAGCTGAGGGAAGATTGATTGTGTTCATTCAGCCCCACAACCTGAAAATGCTCCCTATTTATTTTATTCAAGTTCTTGTTACAACACATCCCCTGGAGTTGCCAAGTCATTTTTTTCACTAGCAAAAGTCCTTTCCTTTCCCCTGCTCACTTATGTGATACAATCAATCCCAAGAGCACACTGGTATTTCACTCTATTTTTGCCCCCTTGGTGCCCAATCTGTTTCATGATGACTATGTGCAATACACCAAAGAGATCAATATTTTATAGAGCTCATGCAGACTTGGCTGCCCCTTGTTTTATATTTAAATACGGTACTGTAATGGTTTGAAACCTGCTGCCCCTGGTGGGTGGAGATCTGAAACCCTAAACCAGGTACAAGCCTGAATGAAAGGGGCGTACACCTGCCCTATTCCCACTCCCCTTTTTCCTGTCTTCAGGACTTCCTACAAGCTCTATAAAAGGGGTGAGAAAGGCATGC